>NC_134356.1:329571768-329871768 GCF_048569485.1 Anomaloglossus baeobatrachus | reverse complement strand
CACTTCACTGACATTATCATCACTATCCCCATAGGGGTTCATAATCTAAATTCCCTCTCTATGATTTTGGGAGGAAACTGTAGGACACAGAGGAAACCCATGGGGAGAACATACAGACTCCTTGCAGATGTTGCTGGGATTGGCCCCAGGACCTCAGTACTGCAAGGTTACAGTGTTAACCACTGAACCACTCAGAAAATACATGGGAAAACCTTCCATGCTGTGACTCCCATAGATGTACTGAAATCTGATAAAAGTGATTATAAAAGCAGTAATAAGTTATTAAGAAATAAAGAAGTACAATCAAATTTGTACTATTTTTTTGCTTAGTTATACACAAAATTTTCCTACTTTTAAAAAGCATTACATTTAATTTTAAAAGAACTATATGTATTATCACATCACTAATAGTAATCGAAATTTTGTCTAGCTTAAATGGAACCTGTCATGTAAAAAAATGACATTAACTGCAGATATGAAGTTAACCTGCAAATTAATATGGTAGCATTCAGAAGTTGCCCAGCATCCATACTGAGAGCCCTGCTGTCGAAAGGAAATCAACTTTATTCCTCCCGGCAACCTCAGACTTTTAGTCATAGGAGTATGTCGGCGTGGCTTCAGTGACCACTCTTTGTATAGTGAGTGGCGGTTGTAACCGTGCCCCCCCGCACTGTGTGAAAGCTGGTTCTGTACTGATGCAATGCTGTGTCAGCTGTCAGTCACTGCCAGGAGCGTGGTTACAGCCATCGCTCACTATGCACTGAACGGTGACTGAAGTCGCGCCGCCTCACTCCAATGACTGAAAGCCTAAGGCTGTTGGGAGGAATAAAGTTAATTTCCTCCCAGCAGCAGGGCAGACCGCTCAATACAGGTGATGGGCATATTTAGAATGCTAATAACCTGCAGATTAATACCGCATCTGCATGTTAAGGCCAAGGTAACACGATTGTAAATCTCTCATCCAAGAGAATTAGGTCAATTATGCTAATGACACTATGATCAAACTCTAATCAGAGCTTGATCCGAGTACCAGTATGGTGTGATCTGATTCTTTTGGATGAGTGAATCGGAACACACTGTAAGGTCTCTTTCACTCGTCAGTGTTTTGCATCAGTGTTTCGCATCAATGTTTCATCAGTATTTGAATGCCAAAACCAGGAGTGTCTCCAAAATACAGGAAAGATGTCAGCCTTTCAATTATAGTTATTCTATGTAAGCTTCACTCCTGGTTTTGGCATCCAAATACTGATGAAACACTGATGCAAAATACTTATGCGTGAAAGAAGAATAAGGAGAAGATGGAGAACACAATTTCTTCATCTTCTCCATTGTGTCAGTCTGTGGAAATTGGACTGCACTCAGATGTCATCTGAGTACAGTCCAATGGTTTCCTCTCACGAACTGACTTACATGGCCGAGTGCGATCCGAATATCAAATCAAACTTGGACATGCTGTGATTTTTTTTTCTTGGACTGGCTCGCTCCAAAAAATTAAATTGGACTTGTGCACAGCCCCATAAACTAACATTGGTCCGAGTGCAACATGATTTTTTTTTGTTGAATTGCATTCGTATCGATAACATGGTAGTGTGAGCGAGTATGGTTTTTTTAAGATGACAGACTCTTTTTAAGCATGGCTTACAGGCAATAGGCTTCCACAGACCATGGTTTCCAACTAGATTTTGTAATTTTTTCTAGATAGCTTATCCAAAAAGTACAGACAGACAACATTTTTATGGACACATTGGGAAACCATGAATACTTATTGCGATATGTGTTGCCTGCCAAAAAGTCTGTTATGAAGACATTAGCTGCATTCACTGTGATCAGTAAAATAATAATTATAAGGCCCCTTTCAGACGTCAGTGATTCTGGTACGTTTGTGCTTTTTTTTAAACGTACCAGAATCACTGACATACGCAGACCCATTATAATGAATGGGTCTGCTCACACTTCAGTGATTTTTCACTGCACGTGTCTCCGTGCGGCTATCCGCGTGTCCGTGATTGCCGCACGGAGACATGTCCATTTTTTTCTGGCATCACTGATGTCCCAGAGACCATGCAGTGGTGTGGTCCATGAAACACGTGCCAGAAAAAAACGTGCTTTTAAAATAAAAATCATTTTTACTCACCCGGCTCCAGCGATGTCCTCTGCAGCCCGTTCTCCCTGCTGCTTCTAAGCAGGCTCATTACTGTCGCGCATATTCATGATGCACGACACAGCCGACCCGGAAGCAGCTGCTGCAGGGGTCAGCGCCGGCCGGATGCTGCACTGCGGGAGCGTTCAGCATCATGGAGAGCGGGAGCGGGCGCAGGTGAGTTAATCTCTAAGTGCAATCACGGGCCACGGAGAACCGAGCCCGGATTGCACTTAGACAACCCACGTGTTCCGTGATTCACGGCACACGGAGGGACATGTGCGTGTTTTACACACCAGTGAAAAACATCAGTGTTTTTTACTGACGTGTGAAACGGGCCTTACAGTCATAATTATCTGTACAAATTTAAAAAAAATCAAGAACGCTTTAATTTTTTTTATTAAGGGCAGGGACCCTATTTTTTATGGACTGTCCGTAAATTTCTGGATTGTTGGCTGAGAGATGACAGTAGTACTGCATTGGTCTTACCATTAAACGGTTAGTTCAAGTGACTGCACTATATTATGATATTACAATTTAAGACTTTACCCTATAGATCAGTTTTTTTCATGTAGTTTTTTCGGGTGGTTTTAAAGATCAAACTAATAGTGGATTAAAAAAAGGAAAATATCTTTCCCATATAGCACCTCTTGCCTTTACAATCCTCTTCTATCTTCCTCATGATACCTAGTGACTAGTAATGTGTAAAGTGGTAGAAAACCATTTCATGTTCTATATATTCTATCTGTCATGGAATAAAAGGCACAAAGTCGTTCTTGTGACCTCGTCAGTAACATGACCATATCATAAAGCTAACAGTAGTGCGTTTTCTGCAAGTGATTAATGATATCAATGTTTACTACGAGTGACTAATGACACATGGCTTCCATCAATTGTTGGCAATGGAGTCTGTGAGTTCAGGTGTAAGTTGTATGCGGGCTCTCACCACAAATGTATTCTTTCACAATATCAGAAGTAATTCTAGTAAAATCAGCTGATCAGACATCTTTTATATAGGAAAACTGATGCATTATGGTTATATGCTTTATCACCTCTTACTGAACATTTTTGTATTGAAGGAATATTCTTGTTTGCACTGAACTTGGTATTTTCTTGCCAGTTGGATATACTACTGTAGTGCTGAAAGGTAAGAAGTGGTGTTTTCTGTCCCTTAGGCTACATGGCTTGTGGTTCTGATCTAGATAAATACATGTAACCTAAACCTGAAAATAGCAGTGTCATTTTTCTCCCAGGGCCGTGAAGACTAAAGTACATAGAATCTAAAAGAATATCTGTCTCTTTGATGATCCGCACAAATTTCCCCTTATTTTAGTCCTTCTGAACTTTCCCAGGACAAGTTTTAAAATGGGAATCCTTGTGAAATTGATCTATTCTGAACAGGTGTTTCATAGTCCCAGTAAATCCAGATCTTCCCTTTCAAGTCTGAGTATAGTATATAAAAGAAAGGAAAGGGATGAAGGTTACAGGTCACAAATACATCAAGGAAAGCGAATGGCTGTCATGGAGGGCAGAGAAGAAACCGGTACTAATATGGGAATACATTATTTAGGGTACACATGTTCTCATGAATGACATCTCTATTACACAATGTACAGCTTTTGGCACTTGAATACTAAAACCGCACCAATCATTATAACTTCTTCGCCCAAAGGCGCTTTTCCTTTTCGTTATTCCTCCCTTTCTTCCAAGAGCCATAACTTTTTTAATTTTCCGTCAGTATAGCCATATGAGGGCTTCTTTTGCAGGCTAAGTTGTACTTTTGAACACCATACATTCTGCCCCATATTGTACTGGAAAACAGGAAAAAAATATCAAGTGCTGTGAAATTGCAAAAAAAAGTGCAATTCCAAAATAGTTTTTGGGTTTTTTATTTACCATGTTTAGTATATGGTAAAACTGACATTGCATTATGATTCCTCAGCTCAGTACGAGTTCGTAGATACCAAACATGTATAGTTTTACTTTCATCTAAGTGGGGAAATAAAATTCAGAAGTTTGTTAAAAAACCTCATGACAGCTTAGTTTTTGCGCCTTGAGCTGGCATTTTTAATTATACCATTTTGGGCACATGTGACGTTTTGATTGCCTGTTATTGCAATTTAATGAAATGTTGCGATGACCAAAAAAAGCATAATTCTGGCGTTTTGATTTTTTTTCTCGCTATGCCCTTTGCCAATCAGGTTAATTAATTTTATATTTTGATAGATCTGCCTTTCTGAACTTGGCAATACCAAATATGTGTATTTTTTATTATTGTTTTATTTTCAATGGGGCAAAAGGGGGGTGATTTTATCTGTTATATTTTTAAAAACTTTTTTTACAATTTTTATTGATTTTACTAGTTCCTCTAGAGGACTTTATGCCTGTACTGTCGGATTGCTTCTGCTGTTCAGAGCCATGCTTCAGCATCCCTTTGTACCGCAGAAATGCTGATCTGTGAGTGTCGGCGCTCTGCTGGAATTCACAGGAATTGAGTCATGACAGGGGTCATCATCTGACCCCACACAGTGATGGCAACCCACTGGCGTCCCATGATAGCGTCACGGGGCCACCGATTGCAGCGGAAACAGAGCGAACCACGCTGAAGCATGTTAGATTGGGTTGTCAGAGTTTGACAGCGCAATACATGAGGTTAACAGGCATGGGTGGAATGGAGATCCACCAATACCTGTTAGCTGCATATCAGACCAGATCAGTAGACATGTGCAGGGAATAATGTGGGCTCGCCATGTGAGCCCGCATTAAAGGGACGGACTTGGCCAAGGACGTGAATATATATATATATATATATATATATATATATATATATATATATATATATATATATATGTTCTTGGTTGTGAAGGGTTTAAGAGACAGCCTAATACAAATATTGTATGGAGACCACAATTTGTGTAAGAGTTGTTCAAACTGGACGCTGTATAACAGTCACATTCATTACATGCTTGACAAGTGTCCTACATTTCCCAGGACTTCATTGCTGAAGGGGGTGTACAAACCCCACTTTAAATTAGGCATTATGGGGAGAGTTTGGTATGGACAGAATTGGAGCAAGATCTAAACAAACCAATAAATGTTGACAACTACTACATGTGATTATTGTAAGGCTCTCTTCACACGTCTTGGAAAATATGTCAGTGTATACATTAAAATTATTTTCCAACCACTATTTCTGACCAATGTCACTTTATATACAATGACTTAAATTGTCAATTGGCTACAGTGGTAAAAAGTATACCTTGGGATTTTATTTTGCAGTAGTGTATATAGGGAATAAAGATACACGCCCAGTAGCTTTCCGGGAGAATACGTTAAACATATTATTCACATAACGAGATGTGGACACAATGGAGACTAGATGTAATCAAATCCCACCGTTAATACTAAATAAACTCTATAGTTGATATATGTGTGAGAAACTTTTATAGGGCAAGAAGAAAATGGTTGTCTATTGCAGTTGAATAGTTTAGCTCTTTGCATTAGGGATGAGTGGACCCATGGAAGTTAGAGTTCACCAAGTTCGGCTGGACATTAGTTAATAGTTTCGGTTCAGGATCTGGACTTGCCCCAAACTTGACCCTGGAAATGTGGATAGGGAATAAATAATAATAAAAAAATGACGTGGGGTTCCAATATTTTGACAACCAGCACAGGTAAAGCAGACAACTGCGTGCTGAAACCCTCAGCTGTCTGCTTTACCTTGAATGGTTATCAAAAGGGTATCCCATTTTTAAAAAAAATAATTAAATAATTAAAACTATGTGCACTCCACACTATTTTTGATAACTAACCAAGGTAGAGCAGACAGCTGGAGGCTGGTATTATCAGACTGGGAGGGTCCATGGTTATTTGGCCCCTCCCAGCTGCCTCAATTCTGGCACTGTGCCTATCTTTTCCCGATTTCACTGGTGTGGAGGCAATCAGAGTAATAATTTTGGGGTTACTATCAGCTGTGAGCTGACAGCCAGAGGGTAGTAATGGCAAGGCATCTATCAGACACCTCCATTACTAACCCGACAAGTATAGAGTTAAAAAAAACACACATACAGGGAAATTATTTTATTTCAATAAACCCTCCCATACCGCGCCTTCGTTAGATATGAGCAAACACATAGATGTTCAGACCAGTGGATGTTTGGGATTAATGGGTTCGAACGGACGTTACTTAAAATATTGTTTTGGGTCCAAGACTTGACCTGAATTTGTTCCATGACTGTGAACCCCATATAAGTCCATGAGGACCCAAACTAACAGGCTTGACTCGAGCAGGGATTATAATGGAAGGCAATGATTGGGCAGTTCAGCTCTCCAGCCATATGCAGCAGCCATAAACAGAGCATTTCCAGGGGAGAGAAGGTAGGGTTGGATTTGTTTTTTTTAAACACATTTTTTTGTACAGGATACAGCCAGGCCCCTTTTTGTTAGGCCTTGCTATCAGAGTTTATGTCCCTATGTAGCGCGCAGTGGGGGTACGGCTTGGCAGCCCACCTGATCTAATAGTATGGGCGTCACCTAATAGGCTGCGGGTTTGTGACTGTGCGTCTGCTAGTGTGAACAGTGCTCTATGCAAGCCACTAGTGTGCAGTTTTACCATCCAGCAATCAGCTCCTCCATATTTGGATGTGAGTGTGATTTGCTCCTCCTGCACCTGTGATGCCTCCACTTAGTGGGGGTTTAGCTGTATCCTGCTGGAGTAGTACGGTAGTAGTCTTTTGGCCTGAGCAGTATACAGCTGCAATTTCATCTTGTTGTAAGTAAACACAGCATCCTAAAATGTTTTTACCCTCAGTGAGAACGATTCAGATACGGCAAGTGTTTGATCGACCTTTACAGTTTGTGTTTTCTCATCTCTAATTAGCATACAAACAGCACCCAAACTTGGACCCAGATTTTTTTAAAAATCCGTGATCGAGTTTGAGCCCCGCTGTCAGGTACAAAACCCAAACTTTACTGTTCGGGTTCACTCATCTCTAATCACAGCCTCCTCAGAGAGTGCAATATAGGGCTGTAATGCATATAGGGCTCTAATGCATATAGGGCTGTCATGCATATAGGGCTGTAATGCATATAGAGCTGTCATGCATATAGGGCTGTAATGCATATAGGGCTGTAATGCATATAGGGCTGTCATGCATATAGGGCTGTAATGCATATAGGGCTGTCATGCATACAGGGCTGTAATGCATATAGGGCTGTCATGCATATAGGGCTGTAATGCATATAGGGCTGTAATGCATATAGGTCTGTCATGCATATAGGGCTGTAATGCATATAGGGCTGTAATGCATATAGGGCTGTAATGCATATAGGGCTGTCATGCATATAGGGCTGTAATGCATATAGGGCTGTAATGCATATAGGGCTGTCATGCATATAGGGCTGTAATGCATATAGGGCTGTAATGCATATAGGGCTGTAATGCAGTTCACACACTGATTTTTGCCTCTATGCCTTGGATTTGCAATGTCTATCTAATTAGATTGTCATCTAATGCTAGATTTTTATCTATACAGCATCTAGGAAACTGAAGTGTATAGCGTGCAATTGGCGATTACTTTGCAATTAGGTGTTAATTTCTCCCAAGATGTATTTGAGCATCTAGAAATAATATTATATAAATATATTTGTTTAAGTACTAATCTTGTAAAAGGCATGTGTGTTAAATAATCCACTCTCAGCTTCAAAGCCTTCTTTCTACCTGTGCTCCGTGCCAAGCTTTATGCTTTTATTGGTTTTACACTAACCAGTTTTAATGTCAGTCGTGCTCCATATTTGCTATCCAAAGTTCCTGTAACTGGATGTCCTTGTTTACTTAGCAGACTACTGGGCTCACAGACATTGCCTTGTGGGGAAGTTAAAGATTAAAGGGGATGTATCCACAAAGATGTTTTTGTTTTAAATGCCTCTGTATTTACAGGCACGTTCCACCAGAGAATGTCGAGGTATAAAAACACATTTCAGTAACTGCATGGTCTGAATGCTTCCATAACACTGCGGTGCAAAAGGGCATCATCATATTTTGATAAATCTCATTAATGGGGTTGTCTGAGATCAAACAAAATTGGGGCTAAGGTGGTGTAATAATGTAATGTAAAATAACAAAAAAAGCATTGAAGGATTGGCTGCGTCTCATCATTTTTTTGTCTCAAAGTTTTGGGCTACAGTGGTAACTTTCAATGGATGACCGCTGCAGCCAATCACTAATATCAGCAGTAATTAAAGGGTACTTTACACACTGCGACATCGCTAGCGATCTCATTAGCGATGTGAAATTCTAGATCGCAAGTGCGATCTTTCGAGAGCGCACATAGGTCGTTTTACGCATGTGCGATCTCGAAAGATCGCACTTGCGATCTAGAATTTCCCATCGCTAGCGAGATCGCTAGCAATGTCGCAGTGTGTAAAGTACCCTTAAGAAGTAGGCAGCAGAAGATTGCTGAGGCTAATGATTGACTACCACAGTCACATGACATCCCTGCTGCAATCTGTAAACAAAAGGTGTTTTTTGTCTTTTTACACCATAACTTGCCCTTGCCAATTTTTCTTTTTTTTAATCTTGAATAACCCCTTTAATTTCTCTGTTTCAGAAACTAGAACCAGATCCTTCAGATGTACAATACATACAAGTCTATGGGTCTGTGAAAAAAAATCTTATCTGAGTGCAATCCGATTTTCATGGACTTTAAGAAAGGAGACGATGAAGAAACTTTTTTTTTCTCTACGTACGAGAAAAACTGATGCCACTTACACCACGCTCTGACCAAAGTCTGATCAAAATATTCTGTTCTTTTTTCTCGTATTTGAAAAGATCGGACATCTGAATGAGCAAACTGTATACCTCAGTCTATACCATTTCATCAAGCTCTGAAACATCTTCATGTACCACCTACAGCTAATGGGAGCAATTCCAATGATAACATCCAAAAATAAAGTCACAGTAATGAAGCAATTGCCTAAAATACAATCATGACCAAACTGTTGGTACTCTTGAAATTCTTCCAGAAGATGAAATATTTCCCCAAGAAAATTACCATTACACATGTTTTGGAACAACACAAAAACGCAGAGGAAAAAAAAGGCAAATTGGACATAATTTCACATAAAACCTCCAAAATGGGCGAGACAAAATTGTAGTCACCTTCAACTTAATATTTGGTTGCACATCCACTTCCTATAACCATCAAAAAGCTTCTTAGACCTCTCAATTGGAATTTTCAACCACTTTTCTTTTGCAAACTGCTCCAGGCCTTTCATATTTGAAGGGTGCCTTCTCCCAACAGCAATTTTAAGATTTCTCCACAGGTGTGGATCTATGGGATTTAGATCCGGACTCATTGCTGGACACTTTGCTTTCATCCATTGCAGGGTGCTTCTGGAAGATTTTTTTGTGGTCATTGTCCTGCTGGAAACCCATGACCTAGGAAGCAAACCCAGCTTTCTGATACTGGGCACTAAAGTTGCTACCCAAAATCCTCTGGTAATCTTCAGATTTCATGATGCCTTGCACACAGTCAGGGCACTCTGTGCTAGAGACAGCAAAGCAATCCCGAAACATCTTTGAACCTCCACCATATTTGACTGTAGGTACTGTGTTCTTTTCTTTTTTGTCCTCATTCTGTTTTTGATAAACAGTAGAATGATGTTCTTTACTAAAAACCTCTATCTTGGTCTCATCTGTCCAGATGATGCATTCCTAGAAGAATTTTGGCTTGCATACATTTTGGCAAACTGTAGTCTAGTTTTTTATGTCTGTATCAGCAGTGGAGTCCTGCTGAGTCTCCTACCTTAGCATTTCAGAGAATTTGATGGGTAGTTTGCGTTGACACTGATTCTCCACTAAACCTGCAGGACAGCTTGAATTTCTTTGGAACTTGATTGAGGCTGCTTAGCCACCATCTGGACTATCTTGCGTTGCAAACTTTCATCAGTTTTTCTCTGCTATCCACGTCCAGGGAAATTAGCTACAGTGTCATAGGGGTGTAAACTTATCGATTATGATGCGGACCATGGACAAAGGAGTATCAAGATCTCTTGAGATTGTTGATATTATTCAACAATTTTGGTTTTCAAGTTCTCAGACTGTTCCCATTTCCTCTTCCTGTTCTCCATGCTTAGTGTGGCACACACAGACAAACAATGCAAAGACTGAATCAACTTCTCCCCTTTTTACCTGGTTTTAGGTAGGATTTTCATAATGCCCACACCTGTTACTTGCCACAGGTGCGTTTACATGAGCATCACATGCTTGAAATAAAATTGTTTATCCACAACTTTGGAAAAAATGCCAACAATTTTGTCTGGGCCATTTTTGAAGTTGTGTGAAAATTTGTCTATTTGCCTTTTCTTCCATTTTTTTTGTGTTCCTCCAATACACACAAAGGGAATAAACAGCTGTATAACAAAACATGTGTAATTGCAATAATTGTCTTGGAGAAATATTTATTTTGTGGAACAATTTCAGGGGTGCCAACTCTTTCGGCCTTGGCTGTAATCTAGGAAGAGGCCACCATTCCTGTTTGAATGAAAAAAAGCCATTTTAAAATAAACACTTAATAATAGTAATAAATGCATTAAATTCATTGCATTTTGTACAAGCTTAAAAAAATGCAGCAAAGAACCTCTTCCTGAATGAATCCTTTTTCTAGGAGGATGAGCCATTTACCTGTAGAGCCTGTTGGAAAATCCCTTTGTGTAGTATGAAGCACTATCATATCTGACAATGAACTAGACTAAAAGGGTGTCCCATCTGGGACATTAAGGCCACGTGCACGTGTTGAGTATTTGGTGCATTTGTAACCTCAGTATTTGTAGCGAAAACCAGTAGTGGCTATAAATTGCAAAAGTGGTGCTCCTTACGAATTTTGAGGTAAAAATACTTGCCAAATACCCAATGTGTGTACATGGCCTTAGGGCACATTGACATGATACACTGTAAGGCCACGTGCACACTTGTAGTAATTGGTGACTTTTTTCCCTCCGCATTTGTAAGCCAAAAGCATTAGTAGAAACACCTGTACCACTTTTGCATTTTCTGCCAACTCTTGGTGTCAGATTAGATACAGAGTTAAAAAACTCACCAAATACTCAAAGTGCGCACATGGACTAAAGGTACAAAAGATGCACATCCCATTGATCTTGGCAATTTTTGGAGTAGTGGCATCTACATATTTGTACAACAGAATTGCATATGTGGGGCCACCACTCCATTCCGCTCTACTTTGGGTCCTGTTGTCAAGAAACATGCGTTCTCATGAAACATCCCTTTGATCTAAGGACAACAGGTCTCACGATTTTAAACAAATCTGCTCTATGTGCTGCCAGCCTTCTATTACTATTTCTTTAGGGCTCTATTTGCTGTTTTATTTATTTACCTGCTCGCTCTTTTTTCAATTACTGAGCAAAATAAATATAAATCATCTTTCAAACTTGTTGAGGAGCGAGAATAATAGCTTGGCAGATAATTAACATCTTCAATAATCTGAAAAGAGGCAAAGTGATTCATCACTGTAATGCGCTCATTGAAATTCCTTCACTCTCCATTGTGTTAGATGCAGCAGTCTGTCTTCTCAATTGATCTGAAGAAAAGCTACGATGAAATGTGTTATGAAGATACAAAACACCAAGCAGCGTATACACCGACTTATGGATAGGGAATATTATCAACTTTTAACAGCTTGAAAATTAAAGCCACTTTTCATGGATTAATTGAATCTTACATGTAATATCAGGCTGAGCAAATAGGTATCATAATAATAATAATCGCTCCGAACTGCTTCACATCAGCAGATTCTTGTGGCACTTGTTCATTACCAGCCAAGGATAAATTATGCCAATTGTTACAGGCACCCCTCATTAATCATATTATAAGATGAAGGAGTTACTGCAGAGAGCACAATATCCCTCTTCCTCATGGTATTTAAAGGTATTTTCTATTTCTATAAAATTAATGGCCTTTCCTCATTTCTTATTCATTTTAGTCTTAATCTACTTGCCATTCATATGTTCAGATCATTGACAATTCCATAAAGAACACTTCCTGACGTTTCCACTTGAGAAACTCATCTTGTTTGGACACATCCAAAAAGAAAAACCTTTGCATGAATTTAGACTAATTAAGGCCATGCGCACATGCTGAATATTTGGTGAGTTTTTACTTCAGTATTTGTAATGCTACGGGCACACGTTGAGTATTTGGTGAGTTTTTACTTCAGTATTTGTAAGGCTACGGGCATACGAGTATTTGGTGAGTTTTTATACCTCAGTATTTGCTCACGTTGAGTATTTTGTGCATTTTTTACCTTAGTATTTGCATATGTTGAGTATTTGGTGAGTTTTTTTACCTCAGTATTTGCTCATGTGACGCCACCTGAGGTATTTTGTGGCTATGAGGCTGCAGCTGCCCTTCACCGGGGCAGTTGGTGATGGCGCAGCTGAGGTGATCTCTTGCTCCCCACAGGTGGAGCGGGACCCCGGGGCACAGTATCAAAGTCTATTTTGGGAGCCTGGTGGACTTCAGGGTGCAGGGTCGGCATACGGATAATAACAGACCAACACAGTAGTTTCTTTACCTCCTTCCTTTTACTCTGCAACAACTAATGAAGTCCTGGGAGACCGGTGCAGATGGTGGTAGCGATCCGGTTGGCCTGGAAGCAGTTGGGGGTATCTCCCTGGCCAGGTGAGTATTGAGGCCTTCTCCCTACACTTTCTTCTTTTCTACAGGACCCCCGCTGCATTAGCTCGACAGAGGCCCTCTCTGCTGGGACTTGTGGTACTTCCTGTTCCCGTATGGTAGGCTGCGCGGGCCTTCACTGATGCCACTCTGCTGGAGACAACATCAGGCCCCTGAAGTGCGGCTGTACCTTCGGGTTGTTTTGGGGCCAGGAGACCTGCAGTCCTCCTGCCCTTCGGATTCGGTTACTGGGACTCAAGCACCCTGGCAACCACAGACTCCGATGTCCAATTTTTAGTGTTTTCTTCTGAGGCGAGCCAGTTCAGATCTGCTCTCCCCAGAATCTTCCTCCTGTGCCGCTCTGCAGACCTTGCTTTTTTGGGCTGAGCTATCTTAGCCCCAGACCCAAGCTCACATGTCCGCACTACTCCAGTTCCTCACTCAAGCTCCTCTCTCCTCAGCCGTCTGCTTTCCACTCCTGACTGGACTGGACTCCTGTCAATTGTCAACTGTCACTTTTCTCTCTGACTGAAAACTCACTCTGACTAGAACTGGCTGGTTCAAACCTGTTCTCCTCACTACCTCAATACTCCTCCCCCACGTCAGAGCTCCCCCTGCTGACCTGAGTAAGAACTGCATTGTTTGTAGGTAATTACTGGCCAAGGGACTCCCCCCTCTTGCTTCCAGGCTTAGTATTGACCTTTGTGGGACAACACTACTGTGGCAACCAGACCGCTGGGGCGCCACACTCACATTGAGTATTTTGTGCGTTTTTTACCTCAGTATTTGCTCACTTTGAGTATTTGGTCGATTTTTACCTCAGTATTTGTAAGGCCATGTGCACACTTAGTATTTGGCGTGTTTTTACATCAGTATTTATAAGCCAAAACCAGGAGAGAGTAATGCATACAGAAATGGTTCCCATGTTTCTATTATACATTTCCTCTGATTGTTCCACTCCTGATTTTGGCTTAAAAATACTGAGGTAAAAAACTCACTAAATACTCAAAAGTGTGGAAATAATGAAGTAAAACATACACCAAATACTTAATGTGGGCACGTTGCCTTAAGGTGTCATGGTGCTGGGGTATCAGGTGTGTACCCATCATTGTTCACACTGCTCCATAACCTAAAATATCTCACATGTAATATCTCTCGTCAGATAAAAGGATAATAAAACTTTAATATAAGTATTAGCTGACTGACAGCTTCTCAGTTGACTCATTTTGCAGCCAGCAATGTGCAGGGAAACAAAATGTCCGTATTGTGCAAATTTTTTAATGAAAACAGCACAAGTCTGAACTCCACCTGGTGCTCTAGAGTATCATTGACTCATGTATTTTAGCCTAAACAGATAAATCTGGGCAAAGTGCACGAAAAACTGATCAGCCTACAGAAATTTATGGTTTATGGTCACCAAAGGGACACACTTAAAGTTATGCCCAGTTTGGGAAACATAAAGGAATGGTACAACTAAAGCTTTCTCGGACTCACATAAAGCAAGTGTCTATTTAATAGGATTGAATTTGGGTAGAACAATATTGTGTCTGCATGAAAGAGAAAGCTACAGGGGGTACATTATGTCTACCAGAGCTCAAACTAGAAAGGATCTGATTCAATATGACTTGTCAAGCTGGTAGCAACAATGTCTCATAGGAGACAGCAACACAACATATCTGCATAAGAAAATCCCCGCTGTTTCCTTTCGTATAATCACAAGCGGTTCTGCTGCATAAAATGAATATTAATAAATGTCGTCCATTGTAAGATGCGGGCAGATTTCAAAATATCAGAACAGGTCAAAAACCTAAGGCAGAATTGATGAGAACGACATATCTGCCGAATTTCCAGGCATCATAGTAAGATGATGTTGACATTAATATGACACAGAGAGCAAGTCTAGTACAGAAGGAAAACTGCTGAAGAAGAAACATTTATGCTGATATTATGGGCTGTGGAAAGGACAAATTAAAAATACGGTAAAAGCTTGGCCATAACGTCCTGCTTCATTTGAGCCTTCGCAAGAGCCAGTAATTTCAAATGCAGTAGCTATATTTAATAGTTGATGCACACAGCCCCCAGCTGTCTGCTTTACCTGCGCTGGTTATCAAAAATAGGGGGGACCCAATGATATTTTAAAAAAAAAAAAATGTATTTCCTATCCAAATTTGTTTGCAGAACAATGTGACTCTTTCCCATCATTTTGCTTCCTTTTGCAGCCCCCTAGCTCTTACTACGACCATTTTATAGCCATTTTACATCACCAAAGCTGCCATTGACTTATATGGGGTTCAGTAAAGTCCAACTGAATTCGGCAAACCAGAGCATTCATGAGTCTGCTCATACCTAAATGGCACTGTTATTTAAGTGCCGTACAGTGCTACAAAACTGCATGGAAATCCTTATGCCAGTAAAGTCAATGAGAAACCTGACGTTTTGTGCACATGTTGCTTTGTTTCCCTTGCAGACTTGGTACACAAATAAATCTGCAGCATGTCACTTCTTTCAGAGTTTTTGCAGTGTTTTTCCACCCCAGAATGCATGAAAAACACACTGAAAAAAAAAAACAAATGCAAAAAGTGCATAAAAACCACAATAAAAAACAGCAAAAAAAGCGGCAAAACCGAAAGGCAAAAATGCACCGCTTTTCCTGCTAACTGATTGACCAGAAATTTATAATTTATGCAACCAAATACTCAATGTGCGCACATGGACTTAGTGTTTTATGTTTCCCTCCCACGTATCCTTTTTTCCTTGATAAAAAATACAAGTCTTAGGGCTCATGCGCACGTAACTGCTGAATATTCTGCAGCGATTTGACAGCACATGTGCGCTTCAAATCGCTGCAGAAACACTGCACAATGAATGCAGGTTTTTTTGTAGAAAAAAGATGATTTCATGCGCTCGGGATGCTGCCCCCACCATAGACAGAGTGGGAGCTGCATCCAGAGCGCACAAATAATTGACATGCTGCTTTTATGAACTCACGGATTTGGGTCAAAATTTTAGCAACCAAATCACTGCGTTCAAAAAAGCAACGTGCACACGTATCATGCACAATCTTCATAGATTGTGCAGGGGACGCAGGAAGCATGCATTTACACTGCAGTGTTATACGCAGCATAAATGCATGCTATTACGCAACGTGCGCATGAGCCCTTAATATTTTTTGGTTCATGTTTCATGTTACAAATTGTGTGATTTAAAGAAAAATCACCAAATCACATGATCACATTTATGATTTATAATTCGATCAAGGCATAAAAAAATCTGCCAAAAATACAACTAGTAAAGCATAGTTTAAAAAAACACCATAAAAATACACCCCCCTCCACCATAGAGTGGTACATGATTCCATTTAATTATTGATATTTATTTATTGCCCTGGTCTACTCTTCTACATACAGTCATATGAAAAAGTTTGGGCACCCCTATTAATGTTAACCTTTTTTCTTCATAACAATTTGGGTTTTTGCAACAGCTATTTCAGTTTCATATATCTAATAACTGATGGACTGAGTAATATTTCTGGATTGAAATGAGGTTTATTGTACTAAGAGAAAATGTGCAAAAGTATGGGCACCTCAACATAAAAGTGACATTAAAATTTATCCTCCTTTTGCAAAAATAACAGCCTCTAGTCGCTTCCTGTAGCTTTTAATGAGTTCCTGGAACCTGGATGAAGGTATATTTTACCATTCCTGTTTAAAAAACCATTCCAGTTCAGTTAAGTTTGATGGTCGCCGAGCATGGACAGCATGCTTCAAATCATCCCACAGATTTTCAATGATATTCAGGTCTGGGGACTGGGATGGCCATTCCAGAACATTGTAACTGTTCCTCTGCATGAATGCCTGAGTAGATTTTGAGCAGTGTTTTGGATCATTGTCTTGCTGAAATATCCATCCCCTGCGTAACTTCAACTTCATCACTGATTCTTGCACATTATTGTCAAGAATCTGCTGATACTGAGTTGAATCCATGCGACCCTCAACTTTAATAAGATTCCCGGTACCGGCATTGGCGACACAGTCCCAAAGCATGATGGAACCTCCACCAAATTTTACTGTGAGTAGCAAGTGCTTTTCTTGGAATGCCGTGTTTTTTTGCCTCCATGCATAACGCCTTTATGTATGACCAAAAAACTCAATCTTTGTTTCATCAGTCCACATGACCTTCTTCCAAAATGTAACTGGCTTGTCCAAATGTGCTTTTGCATACCTCAGGCGACTCTGTTTGTGGCATGCTTGCAGAAACGGCTTCATTTGCATCACTCTCCCATACAGCTTCTCCTTGTGCAAAGTGCACTGTATTGTTGACCGATGCACATTGACACCATCTGCAGCAAGATGATGCTGCAGGTCTTTGGAGGTGGTCTGTGGATTGTCCTTGACTGTTCTCACCATTCTTCTTCTCTGCCTTTCTGATATTTTTCTTGGCCTGCCACTTCTGGACTTAACAAGAACTGTACCTGTGTTCTTCCATTTCCTTACTATGTTCCTCACAGTGGAAACTGACAGTTTAAATCTCTGAGACAACTTTTGTATTCTTCCCTTGAACAACTATGTTGAATAATCTTTGTTTTCAGATCATTTGAGAGTTGTTTTGAGGAGCCCATGATGCCACACTTCATAGGAGATTCAAATAGGAAAGCAACTTGCAAGTGGCCACCTTAAATACCTTTTCTCATGATTGGATACACCTACTCATGAAGTTCAAAGCTCAATGAGGTTACAAAACCAATTTAGTGCTTTAGTAAGTCAGTAAAAAGTAGTTAGGAGTGTTCAAATCAAGAAATTGATAAGGGTGCCCATACTTTTGCACCGGTCAAATTTTGTTTAAATGCGGATTGTACATTTTCTGTTAGTACAATAAACCTCATTTCAATCCAGAAATATTACTGAGTCCATCAGTTATTAGATATATGAAACTGAAATAGCTGTTGCAAAAACCCAAATTGTTATACAGAAAAAAGGTTAACATTAATAGGGGTGCCCAAACTTTTTCATATGACTGTAGATGTGAGTTTAGCTGCCAACACATATACCTTAGTTAAACAGTAACAGCAGGTGTGTGAGATGAGGAAAGCTTACTAGAAGGACTGTATATTCCACAAACCTTTGATCTTCAGGATAAAGTTGTACTCCACTGTGTGTTTTCTTTTTAAAAGGCAGAAAACAAGCAGCAAAAACCACACACACTGCAATATGTGCAAGGGGCAAACATTTGTGAAATCCAGCAAGTGTAGATTATTAAAAAGCCCTACAGCCCATTATGGAACATACCTAAAAAATAAACACTAATGCAGGTATAAAGTATAGCAGCAACTAATCAAGTCACTTCATTTTTAGCCCTACACTAGAAAAAGAAAGATGGAATCTGATCATTCATGTCCTTTTTTTCTTTGAAACAGCTTTAATACTGTAAATGTTTCGGAACGTTTCAGCTTATATACAGACTGGTTTCAATACCAAATGTATAAATATTCGGGCATTGCTTTTACAGTATTCTTTAATATATGCTGGTGCGATACAAGGCAGCTGAGTATGGTATTGTAACCCAGCTCTACTCAATGGACATGGCTGAGCTACAGTACCATACACAAAGTATGGACAGGTGTGGTGCTGATTTTATAGAAAAGCATCCCTGTCTTACCACAAATCATATTTTCTGGTTCACTTCTGTTCTCCTATGCATTTGTATGTCAGACTGGTAGGTTAGATTTTATATTAGATAATATAATATTGTGTTATCCAAATGTTTACAAACATTAAAGGGTTATTCTCAACATTCATCAAGCGCATCCTACTCCCCTGCCTCCTGGCTTTCTGCCTGTTCAGGGGAAGTCGGCTCCTGATGATTGACAGATCACGAGCAGGATGGTTGATCCATTGGCCACAGCACTCTCCCAGGCATCAAGCAGAGGCAACTTTGCCCCTGCAGTGTCAGAGATATGTAGTGGCACTGAGTCTGGTCAGATACAATGATCTGGAAAGCTTAGGAGCAGCGCTCGCAAGCTGTATAACAAAAAACTTCCAATAGTTGCTTTCATGCCTGGGACACTAGTCACCTCTATAGAAAACAGAGGTGGCTGGTAACCTAGGCAATAAGAAGTAAACATAGGAATTAAAAATCTAGTCAGTTCTTAAGAACAAAGTGGATTTTTGATAACAAGTAAATAACAAAGTTGCTTGTGTTTTACAGATTTGCAACTTTTTTCATATTACACTTTTCCATATTAAGATAAACCATTTCAAGTGTATAAAAACTTGCAGTTTAAAGCTGTACTCCATCAATTTTGTTTGGAATTATAGAATAATGTGGATGCTCTTATGTAACAATTTTGTTTACCAATATATGGTAGCAATGAATTATAGAATAATGTGGATGCTCTTATGTATGCCTTACGTTTACCTGTTTTAGATGAAGTGCCATTTCTTGGTTGTCTACGAAGCTGGTATCCGTTTCCCTTTCATATAGCTCTCCTAATGATGTGTACATTTCCCATGATACCTCTGACTTTGTAATAAATTAAACCTTCAACTGTAAGGAGTGCATACAGAAAACAAGGAAGATGAAGCTCGGTGAGGATGGGAGATGTTAGAGACCTACCAGGACAGATTTGGTAGGTAATGATGTCATCCTTTAGTTCACAGGAAGTCAGAGATTGACATTCTGTCTGCACAGTAACATATGTACTGGACCGTTTGTCGGACTTGTGATCACATGATATCGCTTTCTATAATAAAAGGGCAAAAATATATGAATGCAACTGAGATGAGGTCTGGGTTCAGAAACCGACTTCCAAAACAACAAAGTTCAAGTTCGAAGTTTGAGTGAGTTACGAGTGCAAACCACTCAAGTGACCAACGCTGTGCTTGGGTATGAGTGATGCTCAGCCCTGTGCAAGCCGCGTGCAGTGTTTGAATGGCTCACACTTGAGGTAAAATCAGCGTGAATAGATATAGTGTGCACACAAAAAAAAATTAAAAACATCACCTGCCCTCTCCCGGAAGTGTTCTGCTTGTGAGTGGAGCAATGAACTGCCCAATTACTGACTTCCATTGAGGTTCGGATCAAGTCAGGGTCACAAACCAAACTTTTTAAAGGTTCAAATGTACCTGGGGAACTGAACTTCCAAAGGTTTGCTCATCTCTTGTTAGCAAAAAACAGCACCAGAACTCGGGTTTTGACTTTTTTAAAAAATACAGGTCAGTTTTGCTCATCTCTACAGGACAGTACTTCTTGTTTTAGCATGTGACTGGATCAGTGAGTGAAGGGGGCTGGCTGACTTCTAACCCTCTTCTCCATTGCATAGACCGATCAGGCACACCTGTGCTTGCTCAGTGCTGCCACCTTTCCCAGAAGACTAACTGAGTGTCACACAGCAGGGATAAAATATTTTCTGTTGGTCAACCTTATGAATTAGAAAACTATGTAATCAAAAACGTACACCGCGTGCAGAATTATTAGGCAAGTTGTATTTTAGCGGATTTTTTTTAATATTGATCAACAACTATGTTCTCAATCATCCCAAAAGACTCATAAATATCAAAGCTTAATATTTTTGGAAGTTGGAGTGTTTTTTTTTTTAGATATGGCTATCTTAGGAGGATATCTGTTTTTGCAGGTAACTATTACTGTGCAGAATTATTAGGCAACTTAATAAAAAACAAATATATTACCATCTCACTTGTTTATTTTCACCAGGTAAACCAATATAACTGCACAACATTTAAAAATAAACATTTCTGACATGCAAAAACAAAACCTAAAATAATTAGTGACCAATATAGCCACCTTTCTTTATGATGACACTCAACAGCCTACCATCCATAGATTCTGTCAGTTGCTTCATCTGTTTACGATTAACATTACGTGCAGCAGCCACCACAGCCTCCCATACACTATTCTGAGAGGTGCACTGTTTTCCCTCCCCGTAGATCTCACATTTTATGAGGCACCACAGGTTCACTATGGGGTTCAGATCAGGTGAACAAGGGGGCCATGTCATTATTTTTTCATCTTTTAGACCTTTACTGGCCAGCCACACTGTGGAGTAGTTGGATGCATGTGATGGAGCATTGTCCTGCATGAAAATCATGTTTTTCTTGAACGATACCGACTTCTTCCTGTACCACTGCTTGAAGAAGTTGTCTTCCAGAAACTGGCAGTAGGCCTGGGAGTTGAGCTTCACTCCATTCTCAACCTGAAAAGATCCCACAATTTCATCTTTGATGATACCAGCCCATACCAGTGACCCACCCCCATCTTGCTGGCGTTTGAGTCGGAGTGGAGCTCTCTGCCCTTTACTGATCCAGCCTCTGGCCCATCCATCTCGCCCATCAAGAGTCACTCTCATTTCATCAGTCCATAAAACCTTTGAAAAATCAGTATTAAGATATTTCTTGGCCCAGTCTTGACATTTTATCTTATGTTTCTTGTTCAAAGGTGGTCATTTTTCAGCCATCCTTACCTTGGCCATGTGCCTGAGTATGGCACACCTTGTGCTTTTTGATACTCCAGTAACGGTGCAGCTCTGTAATATGGCCAAACTGGTGGCAAATGGCATCTTGGTAGCTTCACGTTTGATTTTCCTCAATTCATGGGCAGTTATTTTGCACCTTTTTTGCCCAACATGCTTCTTGCAACCCTGTTGGGTATTTGCCATGAAACGCTTGATTGTTCGGTGATCACGCTTCAAACGTTTGGCAATTTCAAGACTGCTGCATCCCTCTGCAAGACATCTCACAATTTTGTACTTTTCAGAGCCCGTCAAATCTCTCTTCTGACCCATTTTGCCAAAGGAAAGGAAGTAGCTTAATTATTAAGCACACCTTATATAGGGTGTTGATGTCATTACACCACACCCGTCCTCATTACAGAGATGCACATCACCTGATTTACTTAATTGATAGTTGGCTCTCAAGCCTATACAGCTTGGAGTAGGACAACATGTATAAGAAGTATCATGTGATCAAAATACTTATTTGCCTAATAATTCTGCACACAGTGTATTTACATTTATGTCACTGGCATGGCTTTAGTTGAGTAACCACATTTCTTGTGACATTGCACAAAAATGGAGTTCAAAGGCTGATTGCATGTGATGCCCCTCAAGTTCAATAAGAGTTGCTGGAACCTCAAATGTTCATTATTTACCTATAATCTTTTTTACTGCTAAGGTTCAATCACAATTTCATTGGGTATAAAGTTTTTTTTAGTTCATTGGAAGATTCAGTGTTCAGAAATGTGTGTGATAACCATGCAGGTATCTGATTATGATATGGTATGAACACCAGGCTTGGTAGTGAAGGGGAAACTAGGGGAAGAGGGGAATGAGTAATCTAGGAATCATTTATTTAATCTTGTTCTGAATTCCTGAGGCTTATATACGTAGATTAAGAATGTTCTAGTTAATGTCTAAAATGAAATGGAATCGAACATAAATATTATGCTATTAGTTTATTAAATAAATATTTCATCCTAAACCGCACTAGTGTTACATATTATTATAAAGCCGTTAGTTCCCACTACCATCAGTTTAATTCTTTGAAATAGTATAACCAACCACGTGTGATTTTCTGCTATTTATTTTTCATTGTGTTTTTGATCGTATTTTTTTTTTATTCATTACATTTTCCAGTCTAATATAGAAACCAAGAGAACTTTCATTCCAAAACATGTTGCATTTTGATAAAAAGTCCATGACCCCAATATTGCCCCCTAAATAAACCATAAACTATAGCACAATGTATATACTGCATTTTATATTTCCCAATATAAACTCCAAATACCCAGATCCAATGTTTTCAGCTAAGAAAAATGCTGGAAAAATGCTATGAAAAACACCATGATAAACATTAATACTTCCCATAAATCCAATCCAGCTTTACTAACATTTTTTTTATTTATTTTTTTTATTTTATTAAGACATGCTAACAAATTTGGGAGGGATCCCTGTTTTAATTATGTTGAAACCACTTTTCTCCCTGAAATCTTGTCTTTGGGCTGTATATGCCTAGT
This sequence comes from Anomaloglossus baeobatrachus, assembly GCF_048569485.1. Classification (NCBI taxonomy): domain Eukaryota; kingdom Metazoa; phylum Chordata; class Amphibia; order Anura; family Aromobatidae; genus Anomaloglossus; species Anomaloglossus baeobatrachus. The sequence goes on along the minus strand of NC_134356.1, from coordinate 329,848,912 downwards.
TGAGATGGGCAGCAAATTGTAATCGACTATGTCTTACTACCCACCTCCAATAAGGCATTTATGGCCAAAAAATGTATAGAAGAGCACACTGTTATTCCGTCTGGATCATTATACTCAATGGTCCCATTGGCACATACACCTCAATCCAGTTTTGCTGGGTTCAGACTAAAGGGGGCTTTACACGCCGCGACATCGCTAGCGTTCACACCCGCCCCGTCATTTGTGTGTCACAGGCAAATCGCTGCCCGTGGTGGACAAAATCGCGAGGACCCGTCACACATACTTACTTTCCTAACGACGTCGCTCTGACTGGCGAACAGCCTTTTTTGTAAGGGGGCGGTTCGTGCGGCGTCACAGCGACGTCACACGGCAGGCTTCCAATAGAAGCGGAGGGGCAGAGAGCAGCCTCAGAAAGTCACGCCCACCTCGTTGCCGGAGTTCGCAGGTACGGTGTTGTTCGTCGTTCCTGTGGTGTCACACGTAGCGATGTGTGCTGCCTCAGGAACGACAAACAACCTGCATCTAAAATAAGCAACTATATTTGGGAAATGGACAATGTGTCAACAATCATAATCCTTCATGGAGCCACTGACCACAGGAAAAAATGCTTTGTGAACCCAGCCCTATGGACTGTTGATGTTTATCGGGACCTGCTTGTGAGGTGTGGTTTGGATGAAGATGGTGTTAAATATAATTTAGGATGATAGTAGAGCCAAAAAGACCGTTCAGCAATTTTCCTCACAAGGAGTCAATCTTTGCTCTTGCAACAATGTTCATGGTCTTTAAAAACAATGTGACTTAAACAGGGGGAAGACAAGTGGCATTAGCAATATTGAGCTGACACTTTTTAGGTTGAACTTGATGGACCCATGTCTTTTGTTAACAATAATAAATATGCAGCTATGATACGTGATAACTTTGATGACCCTCACTGAAGTCGTAATGATAATCTTTTCACCAGTTTCTCCAATTTGGCACTGTCTTTTTTTCAGCTTCAGATCAGTACAGTATAGGGTTTAACATCACTCCTGTCTGGGTCACCTCTCAAGGGAGCATTGTCCTCTTAGGGTACGTTCCCTCGATCAGTGTTAGTAGAATTTTGGATGCACTGTGTTTTCCCTTCATCCAAAATGCTGTGTTGTACAGTAGAAGCACAGAGGATGGGATTTATAGAAATCTCATGCCCACTGTGCTTCTTTTCTCCACAGTGTAAACTGACCTGCGGTGCACCTTTCTGAGCAGCAGCATGTCAATTTATGCTTATGGAGACGCCAATGTTCTCGGCGGGAGAACAAAGCGAAAATCTACTGTGCCCAAACCATGATCGTGGGCATGGACGCTGTGTTCTTCTGAGAACACTCGCATTTCCACAGAGAAATGACACTGCGTTAGACTATTAAGTATTTATATTGGAAATATGTTTGCATTGACCAACAAATATATATAACTGGCGCAATTTGTGATGTAATTTGCCTTTTTACAACTGCCTAATTAGGAAAATCACATTTACACATGTATCATACATTTATGCCATGTCATGTGTCTGCTGCAATTTGTTCCTAGAACGAAAGCAAAAAATCATGATGAGCCTAAGGGGTAATGATTTCACGAATATTCAGTTTTTCTACTTTCTTTGCCACCCATTTGAGAGGAAGGTGATCAGGAATCATATCACTCTTTACCTCAGGCAGCAAAAAAGGTAGAAAGCACCGCTCAACTTAATAATGGACCTCAGTGGAATGATAGGAGGGTGTTTTATTAGCTTTAGTCACATTATCCTCTACAGATTAGGAAAACTCAAATATGTGCACAATGACAGTGCACTCTACTCTACCACTGTGTCAGGTCATAAACAATAAAACAATAAACAATAAAACTGTGAGGGCTGTCAGTGTAGTGGTGATATAAAGTTTAACTTTTTGGAAAACCCTTTTTACCAGAAATTAGGATAATAGAGGTATTCTGGGTATGTGATATTAATAGGGTACATATTGCAATCTAATAATTACTACAATTTGCATACAATAATATTAATATACAATATCAACACAGTAACGTGATAAAATTGTAGGTTGATTCATCAACAAGTACTGAATATTTTTCCATCTTTCTAATATGCATAGAGGTCGTATTATAAATTATAATTGGGAAAACAAAAAAAATCTCATAATAATCATAGTTCTATCTATTATTTCAAGAAGAATAACAGCCATCAGACTTATGTGAGGAGGCAGAAAGAAGAATGACCTCATACACATTATCCCATCTCATGCTAAGGAGATTGACACCTGGGGAGCTCGTGAAGTACGGGCCATTTATCAGTGCTTTGTATTGGAAGCAGTAAAGTGTAACAATAATGTAAATATTATTGCTCTAGCTAAATAAATCCAACAGGAGATACAGTCACTGATAAGTGTTGGTGATAGATTCTGATAAAACATGGACTGACTATCTATCTATTTATCTATCTATCTATATATCTATATATATATATCCCTCTATCTATCCCTCTATCTACTGTATCTACCTATCTATGTATCTATCTATCTATGTATCTATCTATATATATATGTATATATATATATATTATCCATCTATCTATCTACCTACCTCTACATTTTTATATATATATATATATATATATATATATTATCCATCTATTTATCTATCTATCTATCCATCGTATATTATGTATATCTCACTCTGTCATCTATCTATCTATCTGTCTCTCTGTCTAGCTATCACCACCTCTCTCTCTCACACTTTCTATTTATCATCTATCTATCTATCTATCTATATTATCTATCTATCTATCGCATCTCTCTCCCTCACTTTCTATTATCTATATACTCTATATCTCTCATGATATCCATCTATCCATAGTATCAATCTATCACCACCTCTCTCTCTCACACACTTTCTTGTATCTATTATCTATCTATCTATCTATCTATCTATTTATCTATGTATCTATCACAACTCTCTCCCTCACTTTCTATTATCTATATATTCTCTATCTATCCCTCTATCTATCTATCTATCTATGATTCTATCTATCTATCTATCTATCTATCTATATTATCTATCTATCTATCTATCCCTCTATCTATCCATCTATCTATCTATCTATCTATCTACCTATCTGTCCCTCTATCTATCTATCTATCTATCTATCCCTCTATCTATCTATCTATCTATCTATCTATCCCTCTATCTATCCATTATCTATCTATCTATCCCTCTATCCCTCTATCTATCCCTCTATCTATCTATCTATCCCTCTATCTATCTATCCATTATCTATCTATCTATCCCTCTATCTATCTATCTATCTATCCCTCTATCTATCTATCCATTATCTATCTATCTATCCCTCTATCTATCTATCCCTCTATCTATCTACCCATTATCTATCTATCTATCTATCTATCCCTCTATCTATCTATCTATCCATTATCTATCTATTATCTATCTATCTATCCCTCTATCTATCTACCCATTATCTATCTATCTATCTATCCCTCTATCTATCTATCCATTATCTATCTATCTATCCCTCTATCTATCTATCCCTCTATCTATCTATCTATCCCTCTATCTATCTATCCATTATCTATCTATCTATCTATCCCTCTATCTATCTATCTATCCATTATCTATCTATCTATCTATCTATCTATCTATCTATCTATCCCTTTATCTATCTATCCCTTTATCTATCTATCTATCTATCTAGCTATCTATCCCTCTCTCTATCTCTCTATATATCCCTATCACTCACTTTCTATTATCTATACATCATACATCTCTCACTATCTGTCTATCATTTACACTGATGTCAGCACACACATTGCACAGTGTTTTCACCCACACACCTGCACATTTGCACCATCCAGTTGTCTGTTATCACAATGCTTGCTCTTACATTAAGTATATATCACAGATTGTACAGTTTCTCAGTCCTTACCTGGTGCTCATGTCACAATTCCCATAAGATAGCAATATATAGCATTCTCAAGCTCAGCAGCTTGGCTCAGCATACCCAGTACTAGGACCTTGGCACCAGAACCACAACGTCACACTCCAATACCAGGAAATCACTGTAATTACTTGAATACTCTGAATAATTCTCTCTATAGTCATATATTCAATGTTAACTCTATATTGCCAGGCTGTCACCTCTTCCGCTGGCCATGACTGCAGAAGACTCCAGCACTGAACTTGTGCATACTGATAATCAATAAGAGAAAGTTTCACATAGTTATACCCAAGAAAAACTTTCAAGCAGTAACAATGCTTCTGAAATCCCATGTGTAACCTGGTTGTCATACATTGTGCTTGTGCCCCCCTGCATTCATTGCTCTGGCTATTCAGAGCCCCCAATAGCACAGTGGCAGCAGAAGACGCACTGATATTACAGCTAGACATATGGGGCTTTCAGGGGTCGGTTGGTGAAGCCGCTAGATAACGGTGACTGCAGCCACTTTCCAGGGGATGTGTTCTTACCTGGTGCCAGCTGTGTAGTGAGGAAGGTGAGGGTGGCAGAGGTCAGGGCACGGGGTCCCTGAGCAGCATCCACATGTGGAATCCTTCCCACAGAGAGGAACACTCCGCAGAATGTGCTTCCCACATGAGCTCCTGTTCAGTGAGTCAGTGTAGTCAGGAATCTGTAGTGCAGGATCCAGCCAGGAGAGGGTGGGGGCTGCACATGACCCACTGGATGCCAGGCCCTCTGCTCCCCACTCCTGGAGGGTGTGGAATGACACAGGCACACAGGGGAAGGTGGATGAAGTCCTAACCGAGTGTGATAAGAGATTGCAGCCTCTCTGAAACACCTTATACAAAGAAGTCACATCATGTAGCTAGAAGTATAGGAATATGCCATTACATAAGGATTGCAGAAAAAGCTTCATATAGGATCCATAGGGTAACACTTGGCCCAATACAGTGGTCTTAGGGGACCATATACCAACACTGTCATGTATATTTGTCCATATATCAGTCAAACACATCTCCATATAACATGGCTGATATTATCACATATTCATTTAAAAGGCATATAAATACTACTACACTAATACTATTAAACAATACACGCAAGCTCGTGCAAATTATAGCAAGGTTTTTTTTTTTCGAGTTTTTTAATGGTTTAACAGGCTCTAGGTTAATTTGAATGACTTCATTCTGTCAATGAATAACATTGTCTCAGTATCATTCTTTCAGCAGAGTTCTAAGGTGCCCATAGATATATGTTGGCCAAACCTGCCGCTGTTGGCAGGAGCAGCGGACTATCTTATGTGGATGTTGTCGTGTCAACTCTCCCATGACGGAAGATGAGAGTTGGATAGAAAGATCATGATGAATTTCAACAAAGCTGATTTTTTTATTCTCATGGGAGTTGTTTATATAAAAAATGCATACAACATACTAAAATCAGTGGGATAATGCTCTCAGACACATGGATAAAAGTTCGCCAAAATCATGGATATCGGCAGGTTCAACCAACAGCTTAATATGTATTGGGGGGGGGTATCCTGTTTCTACCTGAACAGAGTATGTTTGGAGGAGAGAAGGATCTGACACACAGATAACCAATGGCAGATCCTTTTATTTCTCCAGGAGCTAAGCCAGGAGCGATTGAGGTGGAGGGGGGGACAGGCAGGTAATATTTGACAGCGATGTGGAAATGTAAGAGGACAAAGTATAAAGAAGCGTTTTGTGTGAAAAAACAGTATGGGGAGGGAGCAATCTGTGAGGAAACATATGGGAAGAGGGAAATGTGTGAAGAGACAGTATGGGGAGGGGGAACGAGGAAATGTGAGAGGAGACTAGTTAGGGGAGAGGGAAATGGGTGAGGAAACAGTAGGAGCAGAGGAAATGTGTGAGGAGACAGATGAGGCGAAATGTGTGAGTAGCAGTATGGGGGGAGAAATGTATGAGGGAACAATATAAGTGGAGAAATGTGTGAAGGGTCAGTGGGTGGATAAAGGGGACAGTATCAGGAGAGGGTAATGTTTATTGAGATCATATGGGGTGGGTTGCAATGTGTGTGGAGATATTCTGGGGAGGGGAAATGTGTGAGGAGACAGTATGGGAGGGGTATGTGTGAGGAGACAGTATGGGGAGGAAGGAGAACTGTGCAAGAGAATGTATGGGAAAGAAATATGTGAAAGGACAGTATGGGGTAGAAATGTGTGAGAGGGCACAGTAAAGAAACTGGGTAGTGTGGAGGGCAGTGTATAGGGCAACTTGAGGGGACAGTCTGGGGAGAAAGGTGTAAAGAAACAGTATGGGGAAGAAAAGTGTGAGGAGAAAGTATCGATGGGGAAAAAACAAGATGGGGCAGAAGTGTGAGAGGGCACAGTAGAGAAGCTGATTATTCTGGTTAATGTGGTCATATAGAGAGGGGCCAGCATTTGGGGAAAGCGAAAGGACAGTATGGTGGTGACATTGGGGAGGGCAGGTATGAGGAGGTGGCACAAAATATAGAGACTGGGCAGTATTAGGGGGACACAGTGTGGAGAGGGGGTATAGTATGGAAAGGAGAGAACATAGTGGAAAGTGCAATAAGAGGAACATTTATTCAGGGGAACAGCATAGTGCAGATATTTTTATTCAGAAGTTTTATAATGAAACTGTTATTCTTAAGGGCACCGTGTCAGGATGTGCAGCAGAAGACTAGAGAAGATGGAATTCTGAGGAGAAAAACAGTGAATGTGAAAAGTCCTCATGATGTCTGTAGAAGTTGGAGAAGAAAAGCATTACATTGATTAAAATCAGAGATGTCACCTATATTTATTTGTGATACTGCTCGCATTTCATTAGTACTGAGGTTACTGTATGATCTACAGTATGATGATGACTGTTAACAACAACTCCCAATATGTCCTTACCATTGGTAAGGACATACTAGGAATTGTGAGTTTGTGACATTAGTAAATAGGGCTGATCTGACATTGCAGTTAATCGCTGTACTACTTTTGGTGATGTATTCTCTATTGATGATGCTTCTGGTAATGTATTCCTGTACTGCTAGTGCCTCTGGTAATATATTCCTGAACTGATGGTGGTTCTAGTGGTGTATTTCTGTACAGTTGGTGACTGTGGTGATGTATACATGTACTGTTGGTGTTTCTGGTAATAAATTCCTGTACTGTTATTACTTCTGATACTGTAGACATGTAGCAATTTGTCAAATAACATAATACATGCCTACTTTAGTAATGTATTGTGCCTTGTGACAAATTACCGATTACTACATATGTATTTACACTGGTGAGCAAAAGGTAACAATGTTTTAAACTTTTGACTTTCAGGCTCCATATCTCACCATTCACTACAGCTTCGAATGTGAGGTTGCTATCATTTTATAGACAATTATCTTGGCTATTTCATAGATAAATTTCCCTTGCAACTATTTAGCATACAATTAGTTATTCAGATTCTTGTCATGTCACTGCATTTTTACTGTTTTGCTCCTGGTGGTGGAAAAATCTTTTTGGTCATGTATATTAAAAATTACAACCTGTTCACACATTCCTTATAGCTCAGTGTGTTATTAGGTTGTTGCTCAAGCTAAAGGTCACTGCTTTGAATCAAGGAGCAGCCATGAAAAAGATTTCCCAAGAAAAGAGAGATAACAACATCCAGCTCATCAATAGCAGTCTCTTGGCAGAGAAAATTACCGAACTGCATCATGTGAGTGCCATGACAGTTGCAAAAATATGAAATGAAGTCCATCCATCTAGTCAGAAGCCAAGAGGTGAACTTCCAGGCAAAATATCGGAGTCAACAAGTTGGCTCATCACAAGGTCTATCAGTTCTGGCACGACAAACATGGCAGTGAAGGTGGATCATATGCTTCATAATAGTGAGATCACAGACATCTATGCAAGCACCATGCGTTGGATGTTACACTAATCTTGAATGGCGGCCCGAAAAAAGGTGAAGTAGCCTTGACTTTAAAGAGAACCTGTCAGCAGAAATTTTGCAATAAACCTAAATGATTCCCCCTCTGCAGCTCCTGGGCTGCATTCTAGCAAGGTTCCTGTTGTTATTGTGACCCCTTTGAGACCAAAATAAAGACTTTATAAAATCTTACCTTTTTGTATGCTAATCTTTTTTTATGTACACGGGGGCGGGCTCTCTTGCGTCCGTTAGTCGCCCTCCTGCCGCTTTACGCCGTCCCCCATCGCTTATTTCCATAACTGAGGACGCTGCCCAGTGCTCCCAAGGTCTCGCGCATGCGCCGTGCCACTCTCGCGGGAGTGAGCACTGTGCAGTGTGACCGCTGGTGATGTGTTGCGCAGGCGTGAGATTATGGGCGGCGCTGAGATTGTCATCAGCAAGTCCACGCTTTTCACTCTGCCTCCACCGTTATGCTGCTCCGCTCCTCCCATCTATTTCCTGTTCCAGGGAAAGATGGGTAAGAGGTGACGTTGGTTCTTCTGGCCAGCGCTTGCGCAGAACGGTCGAGGCAGAGGGGAAAGTGCGGGCACGAGATTATGGGCGGGTACTCAATGCTGAGCTATATGTGAGTATCCTACAAAATGAGTTACTTCATACACTAAAGAACTATGGGTATGAAAAGGATGACTTTGTGTTCCAGCAGTGCAACAAACCAAAGCATGTGTTGATATTGGCAAAGATATAGTCAATGATAATTAAGTAGAGGTGCCTGATTGCCCCCCCCCAGGCCCTAGACCTCAACCCAAAGACTTGTGGGTAGAGTTAAAGAAAAAGCTGTATACATTAGGAACATGTAGAAGAGACCTGGGATCAGATTTCAGTTTAAACATGCTTGAATCTGATCGAGAGCATGGCCAGAAAGATTAGGGCAGTGATGGAAGTCAAAGGTGGATTTAAAAATTACCAATGAAATAATAGCAATTAAAATTTAGATTTTTAGTAGCAAAACAGTAAGAATACAGTGACAAGACAAGAATTTGCATAACTAATCATATGCTAAATAGTTGCAAGTCAAATATATGTATGACATGCTGATTGTCTATAAAATGAAGGTAGTCTCAGGCTCAAAACTGTAGTGAATGTTGAGATTTGGAGTCTGAAAGTCAAAAGTTCAAAACATTGTTACCCTTTTGCTTGTCAGGGTATATTGGGGTATTAATTATAAAATTCAGCACTGTAGCATGCTAAATCCTAAGAGCATATAATATAGTTTCTGTCAAAATTTGGCTCTGCTTGCTGGTCCCATTGGTCAGCACATCATCACTCATATGCGATTTTCATAGTTACAGTCACGTTCCAGCTAGATACTCTGCCTGCTTCTCTCAATGAATCAGCGGCTGTAAGTTTTTCACTGAACATTGAGAAAATTAGAAAGTGCATCTGATCGGCATGTGGCTGTAAGTATATAAATCATAAATGAGCAGTTACATGATGACCATTCAAACTGCTTAAGCTACAGTATGTGTAGCAGGGGGCACCAAAATGAATTTTTGCACATGATGCAGGCAAACCTAGTTTCAACCCTAATAAATCAGCAGAGTTGTTTTCCATCTCCAGAGTAACTGAGCTAGTCTCTCTTTTCTTCGGGGTCTTCTCTATGTCTCTCTCACCTGTAGAGTGGTCCTCTATCTCGCTTGTAAAGTGTAAGCTCTCATAGTCTGCAGGGTAATTTTTCTTTCTCACCTGTGAAGTGTAAGCTCTTAGGCTAAGTGCACACAAGGCATCTTTTGCTGCTTTTTTGGTGTGGTTTTGAGCTCACAAAGATGCACCAAAATGCATGCATGTCCTTCCCCCAGCAAAGTCTATGAGATTTTGATTTTGCTGTCCACACTGGGCATCTTTTCTTGGCTGCATCTTGGCTGCATCTTGGCTGCACTTTTGAAAATGTACCTGTAGAGCACCATGAGGCAGGTATTTTAACCTACTCGTCGCTGGGCTGGTAGTGCAGATCCTCTGCATTGTCACGGGGTGGCCTGGCCCGGTTTCGTTGCCACGAGGCGTACAGGAAGGAGGATTGGAGGGTGGCAGGGAAGATGGAGGTAGTAGTCAGGGGTTTAGGAAAGTCTGTTAGGATTGTGACGCCAGCTGTGGTACGTGGCCAGGGATGGGAGTCGCCGCTGCAGGATCTCTCACCGGGGCAGATGTCAGGTGCAGCCTGGATGGTGTCGCTCCCCACAGGCGGAGCGGCATTACCCCGGGAGGATGGCGGGGGTCGGAGTGGTAGTCCCCATTGGTGCAGCAGCACTGGGTGCCGGCGACGGTAAAGGAGAGGCAGACACAGGGGCTGCGGTTACAGGTGTTTTTACTCAAGTCTTTCAGACGCTGCCCGTAGTACTGTTCTCTGCCACAATGGGCTCCAGCCGATCCCGGATCCGTGAAAGGTCAAGTGCAGTGTGTGTGTCAGCCTGTGAGCTCTCTCCTCCTTTTATGTGCTAAGTATCGAATGGCATGAAGCACTTGAGGGTCCCGGTGTCAATAAAGTGTGTCCCGTTCTGTATGCTGATACCGAGGTTCCGTTATGGGGCCGGTCCTCAACCCCGGATCCTATGTGCTATTTGCTGCAGACTCATGGGACGGGTACGGTGACTTTCCCCGCGACCCTTGAAGAGTTAGTAGACAACTTGGAGTATGCCTGCCCTAGGAATCTGTGTCCCGACAACGGCAGTCCTGTGGAAGCAGCTGCCCTGCTTCTCCCCAGCGACTGTGTTGAACACCTTGGCCAACAGAGCTGCATGCGGCACGTCCACTCTGCTCTGTGTCTGAAGCTGAACTCTTCTTGTAGTTGTGTGGTGTGCTCTGAGCTGTTGCGCCCAGTCGCTGCCACCGGCTGGTTCACTACTCTCACTAGGTCAACCTGCTCTTCCCACTATGCTCCTAACTCCCTCTGGTGGTTGCTTCTCCCTGAACCTGAGTTCCCAGTCCAGTGGATCTGGGGAGCCCCTGGTGCGGTGGCGTCCTGTAAACCTACCATTGTAGTTACCCCCTACTGTGATCCGACCCGGGCCCAGTCCCCATTGGGGAGGGCAACCTATATTACTATATGTTTGTGTATGTGTAAACCGGCCTCGATCTTCCTTGGTCCCAAGATGAGTACTACTACTACACCCAATGCAATACCCTGTGGCGCCTGAAGCCGCAGGGGCGCCACACACCCAAGATGCAGCATGTCAATTCTTTTAGCGTTTTTCCAGTGTTTTTGAGCCCTCCAGTCAATAGATTTGACTTAAAAACGCATTGGACAAAGCGCGTTAAAAATTGTAGTTTCTGATCTCCAGTAGCATTTTATGGTTATTACAATATTCTGTCAGGGCCGGGCGGTCGGGCAGACCCAGGAGGTGGATCCACTGGGCCGAACTCTAAGATGGTGGTAGGGAGTCCGGTAGCTGAAGCACTGATGGGCAGCAGAACAGTCCGTGCAAGTGAAGGTAGCGGAGGAGTCCCTGGGACCACGGAGTCACAGATGGCAGTCCGGGTGACGTAGCTCAGGTTCGGAAGCCAAGATGATGTCAGGCGGGGTCCGGAACCTTTGGAGCAAGATGACGGGTCACCGCAGGGATCCGAGATGGTACGGACTGTCAGATGGCAGACGGACAGCGTGCGGGGCTCGGGATTCAGCAGGACTGGATGGCGTGGCGGGATCAGCTCTAGAAGAGAGATACGTAAGTATGGCAGGAAAACACAAGGAGACCTGACTCCTAGCTCAGAAAACACGAAGATCAGGCCCCGCCCCCTTGGACAAGAACCCCCTTTATACCCCGTACCTGTCTAACCTCATTTCCTGTTAATGGGCGCTGGCCCTTTAAGAAAGGGTCAGTGACCGCGCGCGCGCCCTAATGCGCATGCGCGCGGCCCGGGTGCCAGAAGCCAGGGAAGGAGGCTGAGAGGAGGACGCAGGGGAGCCGGCCAGGGCCTGGGAGGCCGTCGGGCGCCGGGATCGGCGGCCAGGGAGCCTAGGAAGGACGGGCACAAGAGGCTGGGACGCGGGGAGCGTGGCAGGTGAGCCGGGGAGCGGGACAGGAGACCCGGGAAGGGGAGCCGAGGACCCGGGGAGCGTGACAGTACCCCCCTCCCCACGCCCCCCTCCCCGCAACCGGGACATGAAGGCACGGATCAGAGGAGAGCCCACGTTCTCCCTGGGTTCCCAGGATCTATCCTCAGGACCATACCCCTCCCAGTCCACCAGGAAGAACTGCCGGCCACGAACAGTCTTCATGGCCACGATATCCCTTACCGCATAGATGTCGTCCTCAGCAATAGGAGGAGGAGCCGGACTGGCAGCAGCGGAGAAGGGACCAAGGAACACCGGCTTGAGTAGAGAGACGTGGAAGGAGTTGGGTATTTTCATCGTGGTCGGAAGCCTCAGTTTGTAGGAGACCTCATTGATCTTGCTGAGGATCTTAAACGGCCCGATGTAGCGAGGACCCAGCTTGTAGGAAGGTATCTTCAGTCGGATGTACTGGGAAGCAAGCCAGACCAGGTCACCAGGAGAGAAACACGGAGGGTCTAGACGCCTTTTGTCAGCGTGTTTCTTCATCCGCTGGGAAGCGCGCCCAAGGGACGCCTTGACAGAGTCCCAAATAGTAGCGAAGTCACGGGCTACAGTATCAGCAGCAGGGACATCCGAAGAAGGGGATATAGGCAACGGGACGGAAGGCTGCAGTCCGTAAACGACATGGAAGGGAGATTTGGAGGACGACTCACTGACGTGGTGGTTATGGGAGAATTCAGCCCAAGGCAGAAGCGTGGACCAGTCGTCGTGATGGGCGTTGACATAGTGACGTAAGAAGGAGGTCAAGATTTGATTGACCCTTTCCACTTGGCCATTAGACTGAGGATGGTAAGCGGAAGAAAAGTCCAGAGTCACTCCCAGATGTTTGCAGAGAGCCCTCCAGAAGCGGGAGGTGAACTGAGTTCCCCTGTCGGACACGATGTGGGAAGGAAAGCCATGCAAGCGGAAGATATGTTGTATATAGGCTTCCGCGAGTTCCTGAGCAGAGGGCAGTCCGGGCATAGGGACGAAGTGAGCCATTTTGGAGAACCGATCCACCACGACCCATATGACTGTGTGTCCGGATGATACTGGCAAGTCCGTAATAAAGTCCATCGCTATGTGTTGCCATGGAACTGAGGGTATCGGCAGAGGCAGAAGACGGCCATAGGGCAGGTATTTGGGCGTCTTGTTCCTGGCACAAGAGGGGCAGGCAGAGACAAAGGCGGCAACGTCCGTGCGAAGGGATGGCCACCAGTAATGGCGTACAATCGCACCCCATGTTCTCTTCTGGCCTGCATGGCCGGCTGTTTTCGAGGCATGACCCCAGTGTAACACTTTTTGCCTGTCGGTCTCAGAGACATAGGTCTTCCCGGGTGGTATCTGGGCCAGAGTGACAGGGGCCACCGGAACAATCTTGCTAGGAGAGATGATAGGTTGGGTAGTCTCTTCCTCCTGCTCCAGAGGCATGAGAGACCTAGACAAGGCATCAGCGCGTATATTCTTGTCTGCGGGTCGGAAGTGAAGCTGGAAGTCAAACCTGGCAAAGAATAAGGACCACCTGGCTTGTCGTGGGTTCAGTCGCTGAGCGGACCGCAGGTATTCCAGGTTCTTGTGGTCCATGTAGATAATCACAGGGTACACTGCTCCTTCCAGGAGGTAGCGCCACTCCTCCAGAGCCAGTTTGACCGCCAATAGTTCTCGGTCACCGATGGTGTAATTACGTTCAGGTGCTGAGAAGCTTTTAGAGAAGAAACCGCAAGTCACCATCTTCCCGGAGGAGGATTTTTGCATGAGCACTGCTCCGGCTCCTGAGGAGGAGGCATCCACCTCTAAGGTGAACTGGCGGTTTAACTCCGGTCGGTGGAGTACAGGAGAGGAGGCGAATGCTCGCTTCAGGGAGCAAAACGCGGCGTCGGCCGCAGGTGACCAGTCCTTTGGATTAGCCTCCTTTTTGGTCAGAGCGGAGAGAGGGGCAGTCAGGGCGGAGAAGTGAGGGATAAACTGGCGGTAGTAGTTGGCAAATCCCAGGAACCGTTGGATTGCCTTCAGTCCAGACGGGGGAGGCCAGTGGAGGATGGAGGAGACCTTCTTTGGATCCATCTGCAGCCCAGTACCCGAGATGATGTATCCCAGGAAAGGAAGAGAAGACTGCTCAAAGACGCACTTTTCATATTTGGCGTAGAGATGATTCTCTCTCAGTCTTTGTAGAACCAGCTTTACGTTCTCTCTGTGGGTCTGGAGGTCCGGAGAGAAGACAAGGATGTCATCCAGATACACTACTACACATACGTAGAGGAGGTCCCGGAAAATGTCGTTCACCAGTTCTTGGAATACGGCAGGAGCGTTACACAGACCGAAGGGCATCACGCAGTATTCATAGTGCCCATCGCGAGTATTAAACGCGGTCTTCCATTCGTCTCCAGAGCGGATACGAACTAGGTTGTAGGCACCCCGAAGATCCAGTTTGGTGAACACACGGGCTCCTCTGAGCCGATCGAATAATTCGGGGATGAGCGGTAGAGGGTACTTGTTTTTTATGGTAATCTGATTCAAGCCCCGGTAGTCAATGCATGGGCGTAGGTCACCCTCTTTCTTCTTAACGAAGAAGAAGCCTGCTCCCGCAGGAGAGGAGGATCTCCGGATGAATCCCTTTGCCAGGCTTTCCGTGATGTAGGTGGACATGGCCCTGGTTTCGGCTGGAGACAACGGATATATCCGTCCTCGAGGTGGTGTTGTTCCTGGGAGCAGGTCGATGGCGCAATCGTAGGGACGGTGTGGCGGAAGTACCTCGGACTCCTTCTTGTCAAAAACGTCCGCGAAGGACCAATAGGCCGAGGGCAGACCCGGTAGGTACTCAGGAACCGGAGGTCGTCGGACTGGTTGTATAGACTTTATACATCTTTCATGACAGGCAGAGCCCCAACGGGTGATTTCGCCAGTACCCCAGCTGACTGATGGTTCGTGTGTTCGCAACCAAGGAAGTCCCAGCAGGATTTGATGGGACATGTGTGGAAGGACGTAGAGAGAGATGTTCTCGGTGTGCAGAGCACCGATACGCAGTTCCACCGGCTTGGTGATCCAGGAGATGGTATCAGAGAGGGGTCTCCCATCCACCGAGGCAATCAGTAGGGGCTTCTCGAGTAGAGTAACAGGCAGCTGGTATTTGTCCACCGTGGCCTGCTGGATGAAATTGCCTGCTGCTCCGGAGTCGAGGTATGCCTCAGCCGTGAAGCGCGTCTCTCCTGTTGATACTTGTACCGTCCACATAACTGGGTCTGAGAGAGTCCCAGCACCTAGGGTGGCCTCTCCTACCAACCCTAGGCTTTGGAGTTTCCCGGCCTTTCCGGACAGGAGCGTAGGAGATGTGTGCCCTCTCCGCAGTAAAAGCAGAGGCCCTTGGCGAGCCGCTCTGCTCGACGTTGGTCAGACTGTCTTACTCGGTCAACCTGCATGGGTTCGTGGACAGGAATCCCAGCTGTTGATGACTGTGGCACAGAGGATTTCTGTGGCGGGGAGGAGTGCCGTACCGCACGTCGCTCACGAACCAGCTCCTTGGAGCGCTCCTGAAAACGAATGTCCACTCGAGTGGCTAGGGCAATCAGGGCATCTAGGGTGGAGGGCACGTCACGACCCGCCAACTCATCTTTGATGCGACTCGAAAGTCCTTCCCAGAAGGCGGCTGTCAGGGCCTCATTATTCCACCCGAGTTCAGAAGCCAAAGTGCGGAAACGGATGGCGTATTGGCCCACCGTCAGTGTTCCTTGACGTAGGCGGAGAAGTGATGAAGCAGACGCAGAGGCGCGTCCCGGCTCGTCAAAGGTACTGCGAAAGGCCTGCAGGAACTCTTGAAGATCCTTGGTCATGGGGTCCTCCTTCTCCCACAAGGGGTTCATCCACGCCAGTGCCTCGCCCTCCAGGTGAGACATGATGAAGGCGACCTTGGCTTGGTCGGAGGCAAACAGATGTGGCAGCTGCGTGAAATGAAGGGAACATTGGTTTATGAAGCCCCTGCAGGTCTTGGGATCTCCAGCATAACGAGGTGGTGACGCCAAACGGAGTCGGGAGGCATCCGACGCGGCTGCCACTGGTGCGGGAGCCGTGGATTGCCTAGTGGGGGACCTGGTTGCCGCAGGCGTCATTGATGCTTGTAACGTGTACAGGCGGGTGTCCACGGAGGTCATAAATTGCAGCATGCGGGTCTGGACTTCACGCTGGCGTTGGAGTTCCTCTTGCAGGGCCAATAGTGCTGCAGCGGGATCCATGGCCTGATCTTACTGTCAGGGCCGGGCGGTCGGGCAGACCCAGGAGGTGGATCCACTGGGCCGAACTCTAAGATGGTGGTAGGGAGTCCGGTAGCTGAAGCACTGATGGGCAGCAGAACAGTCCGTGCAAGTGAAGGTAGCGGAGGAGTCCCTGGGACCACGGAGTCACAGATGGCAGTCCGGGTGACGTAGCTCAGGTTCGGAAGCCAAGATGATGTCAGGCGGGGTCCGGAACCTTTGGAGCAAGATGACGGGTCACCGCAGGGATCCGAGATGGTACGGACTGTCAGATGGCAGACGGACAGCGTGCGGGGCTCGGGATTCAGCAGGACTGGATGGCGTGGCGGGATCAGCTCTAGAAGAGAGATACGTAAGTATGGCAGGAAAACACAAGGAGACCTGACTCCTAGCTCAGAAAACACGAAGATCAGGCCCCGCCCCCTTGGACAAGAACCCCCTTTATACCCCGTACCTGTCTAACCTCATTTCCTGTTAATGGGCGCTGGCCCTTTAAGAAAGGGTCAGTGACCGCGCGCGCGCCCTAATGCGCATGCGCGCGGCCCGGGTGCCAGAAGCCAGGGAAGGAGGCTGAGAGGAGGACGCAGGGGAGCCGGCCAGGGCCTGGGAGGCCGTCGGGCGCCGGGATCGGCGGCCAGGGAGCCTAGGAAGGACGGGCACAAGAGGCTGGGACGCGGGGAGCGTGGCAGGTGAGCCGGGGAGCGGGACAGGAGACCCGGGAAGGGGAGCCGAGGACCCGGGGAGCGTGACATATTCCTAGGATTTTTACTTGACAATGTAACTGCACATCGTTTTATGTATTACTATAATTGTGTTCTATTTTGTTACCAGTTATTTCTATGATATAACAATTACCATAAATCCACTGACTGTAAATCTCCTTCTTTGAGGAGCTACAAAAGATTATGTTGTATATTATTCTAGTAGCCTCCCTGAAGCTATTGATGGCATATGAATATTTTTAAATATATAACTGAAGCCAGTGCTGTGGAACTACAAGCTGCACAATGCCCTTAACCCCTTCTCGACATTGAGCGCTTACATTGGGGTTTCTATGTAAATCTCTGAAATACTAGATTCAGATGGACTCCTTGATGGAACATTCATTAGAATGAGGCAGATGGAGATAGTGTGAATATATCCACAGCCTATAAGGGCTCGTGCGCATAATGCGTCCTGACCAGTGCATTTTGCATGTATTTTACGTGTGTTTTGGATGCATTTTGTCAGTGCGGTCCCCCGGCAATTCAGCTCTGCTACCTGCCCACTGACAGCAGACATAGACAGAGCCGGGCGATGAGAATGAACTCGGATGAACTTCACCCGACTTCATTGTCATCCCGCAGCTTTTTCTGTGTCGCGTCCTGATTAGCGGTCACCCGTGAAGGACTCACCGGTGACCGCAAATCCCCTGAGTGACTGAAGTGAGCAGGGTGTGGACACATACAGGCACCCTTTAACCAGAACACACATACACATTAGAGGTGACCCCTGGGCAGACCGAGGAAGGGGGCGTAGCCCTCGCATCCCAGTTAGTGTGGTGTTGTAGTGTAGCTGGAGGAGAGTTGTGCAGTGGCAGTTAGAGGAGAAGGAGGTGAGCAGCCGTGTCTTAAATGTAGGGCTGAAGAGCGGAACACTGTCAGACCCTGCACGTGCAGTGGCTGCTGACGGAGGAGAGCATTGCCACTAGAGATGAGCGAACCGGTCCCGGTTCGGCTCGAGGTCGGTTCGCCGAACGGAGGTCCCGTTCGAGTTCGGCTCGTCGAACGTTCGACAAACCGAACTCGAACTGCATAGGAAACAATGGCAGGCAATCACAAACACATAAAAACACCTAGAAAACACCCTCAAAGGTGTCCAAAAGGTGACAAACAACTCACAACACAACACAAACACATGGGAAAGTGACAAGGACATTTACTCATGCGAAAACAAAACAGCTGGACAAGGAAAAAGAGGAGGACACACAGATATATGAGTATATGCAAGGAAACATCGATTCCATTATTGTGCAACTTGAGCCCTGCTCATTTTAGGCTTCCAATCTTGATAAATTGCCTGAGCTCGCCACGTACGCCTTGGGGATCTTGTCGTGTCCTGCAGCCAGCGTTCTCTCGGAACCTGTCTTCAGTGCTGCTGGGGGTCTGCTGGCAGATAAGCACACGTGTCTGTCCACTGACAATGTGGACATGGCTCTCAGAGGACTTTTCTTCCCCTGGCTCAGCTAGGGGAAGCGAAAGGCACGCGTATTTTTGAGAGTGCTTCATGCAAAGCATCTTTTTCTTTTTCAAAAGGGGGCTCAACCGATGCCAGTCAAGTGAGGTGTGTGTGGCCCAGTTAGTGGAAACGAGGGAGACTGTGGTTGGAGTCCCCTCGCTGTGTTTCTAAAAGAACCAAGATGAACAAGTCATGGCTTTCAGAGGACTTTTCTTCCCCTGGGTCATCCAGGGTCGGGAAAGGCACGCGTACTTTTGAGAGTGCTTCATGCAAAGCATCTTTTTCTTTTTCAAAAGGGGGCTCAACCGATGCCAGTCAAGTGGGGTGTGTGTGGCCCAGTTAGTGGAAACGAGGGAGACTGTGGTTGGAGTCCCCTCGCTGTGTTTCTAAAAGAACCAAGATGAACAAGTCATGGCTCTCAGAGGACTTTTCTTCCCCTGGGTCATCCAGGGGACAGGAAAGGCACGCGTATTTTTGAGAGTGCTTCATGCAAAGCATCTTTTTCTTTTTCAAAAGGGGGCTCAACCGATGCCAGTCAAGTGGGGTGTGTGTGGCCCAGTTAGTGGAAACGAGGGAGACTGTGGTTGGAGTCCCCTCGCTGTGTTTCTAAAAGAACCAAGATGAACAAGTCATGGCTCTCAGAGGACTTTTCTTCCCCTGGGTCAGCCAGGGGACGGGAAATGTACGCGTATTTTTGAGAGTGCTTCATGCAAAGCATCTTTTTCATTTTAAAAAGGGGCATCAACTGATGTCAGTCAAGTGGGGTGTGTGTGGCCCAATTAGTGGCAACGAGGGAGACTGTGGTTGGAGTCCCCTCGCTGTGTTTCTAAAAGAACCAAGATGAACAAGTCATGGCTCTCAGAGGACTTTTCTTCCCCTGGGTCAGCCAGGGGACGGGAAAGGCACGCGTATTTTTGAGAGTGCTTCATGCAAAGCATCTTTTTCTTTTTCAAAAAGGGGGGTCAACCGATGCCAGTCAAGTGGGGTGTGTGTGGCCCAATTAGTGGCAACGAGGGAGACTGTGGTTGGAGTCCCCTCGCTGTGTTTCTAAAAGAACCAAGATGAACAAGTCATGGCTCTCAGAGGACTTTTCTTCCCCTGGGTCAGCCAGGGGACGGGAAAGGCACGCGTATTTTTGAGAGTGCTTCATGCAAAGCATCTTTTTCTTTTTCAAAAGGGGGCTCAACCGATGCCAGTCAAGTGCGGTGTGTGTGGCCCAGTTAGTGGCAACGAGGGAGACTGTGGTTGGAGTCCCCTCGCTGTGTTTCTAAAAGAACCAAGATGAACAAGTCATGGCTCTCAGAGGACTTTTCTTCCCCTGGGTCAGCCAGGGGACGGGAAAGGCACGCGTATTTTTGAGAGTGCTTCATGCAAAGCATCTTTTTCTTTTTCAAAAGGGGGCTCAACCGATGCCAGTCAAGTGGGGTGTGTGTGGCCCAGTTAGTGGAAACGAGGGAGACTGTGGTTGGAGTCCCCTTACTGTGTTTTACATGCTTTTAGTAGGGCATGACATGGCTTAGAGGTTGACTTTCAGCATCTGGAAACTGTTGGCTACCAAAATGCTGCCTTTCCAACCTTTTTAACCGAGGATTTTCGAGACCTTATGCCCATCGCAGTGCCCCAAGAGCCGATGCCCAGGCGCCACTCCTTCTCCAACAAAGGCGTGCACGCGCTACACCAGCATGTCGCACTAAACATCACTGATTCCTTGAGAAACTCTGTGTGACAGGGTGCATTTCACCACAGATAATTGGCCCAGTAAGCATGGACAGGGGCGTTACATGTCGCTGACTGGGCAATGGGTTACTGTGGGGAGAGATGGAAAAGGGTCTGCTGTACAAGTCTTGCCGTCCCCACGAGTTGTGTCAATCCTTCTTCTGTATGTAGAAGTTAATACACTGCTTCTGCCTCTTCAACCTCGTATGGGTCCTCCACCTTGGCCCAAACCCTGTGTGGTCAGGCCACCCTTCCTTGTAACTGCGCACAAGGAATACCACACACCTCCTTACTATGCAGGCAGCAGAGCTCAATGCCATCAGGCGGTCAAAGGTTTACTTTGAAATGTATGGGAAATGTGAGTCACACCGCTGAGAAGTTGTGGACGGTTAGCTCTGGAGACCGAGTTTCATCAATGGTTGTCTCCACTCAACCAGCAGCCAGGGAAGGCCGGGTGCGACAATGATGCAAACATGGGTGCGGCCCTTCGCTGTGACAATGTGACACACGTGCCTTGTGTGGCTCACGTGTTGAACCTGGTTGTCCAGCAATTTTTAAAGCACTATCCTGGCCCACATGACCTTCTGCAAAGAGCACGGTGTAACGCCTTCCTTGATCCACACACTCAGATGGGCTGTAAATGATAGGCTAGAGGGAAGCCACTCACCAAGCAGGACCCCTAGAACCTTGAAACCCTTTAACCCCTATACAGGGATTAGGAATTACACAGGGCCCAAGGTGATTAATACCTGTGGAAGGCTGCAGTTCCAGAGAATAGTAGTCAGGCAGGGTCAAAACATTAATTGAGGAACAGGAACAGAATGGGACGGCCAGGACTTAATCAGAAAACAAGCAGAGGTGAAATGCGGATCGGCCAACAAGGTACATAAACAGCAAGCAGGAAAAGTAGTCAGGTAACAAGCACACAAAATCATAAAACTGAACTGGGGGTAAAATTAACCAGAGGTTCATAGCTATGTCTGGCAGTGGTCTGCAGACAGGATGGGCATAAAAAAGGGTGTGGTGTCTTCCCATTGGTTGTAGCTGAATGATGGTATTTCATCTGTGAGATACCCACCAGCTACATTCAGCCAGAGATTCTGCATCTGTCAAGGTAATGCAGCCCAGTGGGTGAGCATAACCTGCGTCCACCTGCGCCGCTGGCATCGACTCCTCTCCCATCATCAGCACTATGCATGAAAGGAACACGTTGTCACCTGGCGACCGGAGTACAAATTGACGGAGCGTACTCCGTTGGTGACTTAACAGCCGTGTGCGGCAATGATGCAAACCTGGCTGCGGGCCATCGTCAGGGCAATGTGACACACGTGCCTTGTATGGCTCACGTGTTGAACCTAATTCTCCAGCAATTTTTAAAACACCATCCCGGCATACATGGCCTTGTGCAGCGGGCACGCTCGCTATGTGCTCACTTCCATCGTGCGCACACAGCAGCTCAACAACTTTCGTCGCTACAGAAGTCTTTAGGTCTGGTGGTTAAACGCCTGAAATGCGATGTGCCGACATGCAGGAATTTGAATCTGCACATGTTGCAGCGTTTGTGGCAGCACCGCCGAACCCTGCTGCAATACGTTATGACATATAGCCTGGGATAACTTGATCCAGAGGTGGTGCAGATCACGCTGCTGGAGTGGTGTCAGATCAAGGACCTATGCACCCTGCTACACAGTTTACAAATGTCGACGAAGATGTTTAGCACTGGCAATGTCATTCTCAGCGTGACAATTCTGGTCATCTACATGATGGAGCACACTGTAATTATTATTCGGAGTCAGGTGTTGGGACAAGAGGAAGGGGAGGAAGTACAGGAGGAGTCATATGCGGAAGGGATAACAAGATCTACGAGGTCCAGATGGTCAGCGGCACCTATGCGGCAGTCATGGTGAGGGAGAGGGATTAACAAGGGCGCATAGTATCAGCAAAAAGTGTTGAGGAAGGTGCAGGAGCCCATGAAGAAATGGAGGACGAACTGGCGATGGGCATGGAAGACTCAGCAGATGAGTGAGAGCTTGCTCACATTTCGGTTGTGCGAGGTTGTGGGGAGAGGGCAGAGGAAGGAGGCACGATTCTCACCTCTCTGCCACCAACACACCAAGGACTTGGTCCTCCTGGATGCACAAGACACATGAGCGCCTTCTTGCTGCACTACCTACAACATGACCCTCGGATTGTACGAATTCAAAGTAATCCGGAATACTGGGTTGCCACACTGTTAGATCCCCGGTACAAGACAAAATTTGGCAAAATAATTCCTGCCATAGAAATGGACGCACGTATACAGGAGTATCTGCAGAATGTGGTACGCAATCTTAGATCTGCTTTTCCACTAAACACCAGTGCTGCACAGAGTGAATCTCAACGCTTTGTCATGGATAGGAGGAAATGGTCTTTTACTTGTCCACATCTGAGGGACCGAGGACTGGCTGCTGTGCTGAGATGGCGTTGAGTACGGTGTCCCTGCAGAGTTGCACTTTTGGTCATATACCAAAATGAGTTGAAAAAGGACAGATGCTGGTGGAAAGGGGAACAGGTGTGTTGGAAAGGGGAAAAAAGTTTTGGTCCGTGGATTTGGTGGTTAAGCAACAGTAACATTTGCTGAAGAAACACCATCTGTTACAGTGGGACTGGCCGATTTGGATAAGGTGGTATATACTATGTTACCGCTATATAACGAAAATTAATAAGAAAAGAAAGAGAAAGGTATATATCCCCATCAGCAGTCAGTGTCCACCGTGCTCCCAGATGGAAAAGGAGAGGTTGGCAACTGGAAGGTTTGGTGGAGGATACAGAGCTGTGTGGCTATGAAACTAATAGTAGCCTGAACCGAGTTAGACGCCATTCGGATCTGGAGACTGGGAGCCCTGTTAGTGTCACAGGGTCCACATGCCCACCCAGCCCAGGAACTCCCTGTTAAAAACACAGGGGCCATTGAGTACGCTGACCGTGTGCGTAGGGGCCACACCTGTGGACAGCAGCCGCATCAGCAGCAGCAGGCCTGTTAATGCCACTGGGCTGCACAAGCAGGACTGGTAGGACAGGAGCTGGTCTTAACCGTTCTGCGTTACCAACTGTGGTGGTGGCCTGCATCGACACCCTATCCCTGCCTACCTCTGGCCTAAAGCCGCAATGGGTTCAACACATGGAGGTGTGCTCTTTCGGAGCATAATAGAAGACTGCGCACCTCCTTGTTGGCTCCAGCCCCTTTTATAACCTGGGTCCGCCCCAAACCAGGGTGAACCACAATGCACCTCCTGGAGACAAAAGTAGAGTGACACGTCATGAGTGGCATAACTAGCGTCCTATTTGGAACCGCAACTTCAATGATGACCTCATGGCTGCCATGACCCAAACACCTCACCAGTCATCGTCTGACCATCAATAATGCGGTGACAAGTCATAGGGGTGGGCCTCTGCAAGCCATTTGGGAAGACACCTGATGCCCTGTGGTCTATATGGGGCCCCCACATCAGGGGCAGGGCCAAAGAGTTCATTACCGGACCTAGTCTCTGATGCAGTAAGTGCTTGAGCATGCTCAGTAGCATGAAATACAGTCTCTGAAAAAAGACTATCAGCTTTAGCATGGTGTCTAGGCACAAAACAGGACTTAGACCCGGCACGGAATGCAAGTACCTGTGCAAAGAGGCTTTTCACACTTAGTGTGGCAGCATGCGCTGTATCCCGAAATGAAGACTTAGCGTCAGGAATGGCACAGTCAGGCTGAGCATACTCACTAGGCGAAACACTGTAGTTAGGCTGCAGCTGGGGTAAATCGGCACACGCATGCGCACTAGCTGCCTCTCCACACTTAGACGTGGAGGAGAAATTGCTCTTCGGGTGTGAACTTGGAGATGCTGTCTATGAACAGAAGGAAAAGCTAAAGGAAGCCTCACTTTCTATCCCTCCGAATTATCAAATGCAGCAATGAATTCCCTGAGTTTGCTATAACATTAGCGTAGCAAAATGTGCATGAGGGTGTCATGCACAGGTGCTAGAAATAGCTTGGCACCAGTGGGGCACTAATGGAATACAACAGCCAGTTCTATGATGCCACTAAATGGCAGTATTTTTTGCTATCATTAGAGCTTATTAAAAACAGAGCAGGAGGGTGTCATGCAGAGGTGCTGCACATAGATTTGCACTAGTGTGACTAGACAAAAGTCCAATAGCCACGTTTAGGATGCCACTAAGTTTCCTCAGTGTTTGCTAGTATAATGGCTTAGTAACAATGAGTTTGAGTGTGCAATGCAGGCAGAGGTGCTGCAAATATCTTTGCACTAGTGGGACTATACAGAAGTCCAATAGCCACGTTTAGGATGCCACTAAGTTCACTCAGTGTTTGCTAGTATAATGGCTTAGTAACAATGATTTTGAGTGTGCAATGCAGGCAGACGTGCTGCAAATATCTGTGCACTAGTGGGAATATACAGAAGTCTAATAGCCACATTTAGGATGCCACTAAGTTTCCTCAGTGTTTGCTAGTATAATGGCTTAGTAACAATGAGTTTGACTGTGCAATGCAGGCAGAGGTGCTGCAAATATCTTTGCACTAGTGGGACTATACAGAAGTCCAATAGCCACGTTTAGGATGCCACTAAGTTCACTCAGTGTTTGCTAGTATAATGGCTTAGTAACAATGATTTTGAGTGTGCAATGCAGGCAGACGTGCTGCAAATATCTTTCCACTAGTGTGACTAGACAAAAGTACAATAGCCACGTTTAGGATGCCACTAGGTACACTGACTGTTTGCTAGTATAATGGCTTAGTTAAAAAGAGTTTGAGTGTGCAATGCAGGCAGACGTGCTGCAAATATCTTTGCACTAGTGTGAATAGACAAAAGTACAATAACCACGTTTAGGATGCCACTAGGTACACTGACTGTTTGCTAGTATAATGGCTTAGTTAAAAAGAGTTTGAGTGTGCAATGCAGGCAGACGTGCTGCAAATATCTTTGCACTAGTGTGACTAGACAAAAGTACAATAGCCACGTTTAGGATGCCACTAGGTACACTGACTGTTTGTTAGTATAATGGCTTAGTTAAAAAGAGTTTGAGTGTGCAATGCAGGCAGACGCGCTGCAAATATCTTTGCACTAGTGTGACTAGACAAAAGTACAATAGCCACGTTTAGGATGCCACTAGGTACACTGACTGTTTGCTAGTATAATGGCTTAGTTAAAAAGAGTTTGAGTGTGCAATGCAGGCAGACGTGCTGCAAATATCTTTCCACTAGTGTGACTAGACAAAAGTACAATAGCCACGTTTAGGATGCCACTAGGTACACTGACAGTTTGCTAGTATAATGGCTTAGTTAAAAAGAGTTTGAGTGTGCAATGCAGGCAGACATGCTGCAAATATCTTTCCACTAGTGGGACTATAGCAAAGTCCAATAGCCACGTTTAGGATGCCACTAGGTACACTGACTGTTTGCTAGTATAATGGCTTAGTTAAAAAGAGTTTGAGTGTGCAATGCAGGCAGACGTGCTGCAAATATCTTTCCACTAGTGTGACTAGACAAAAGTACAATAGCCACGTTTAGGATGCCACTAGGTACACTGACTGTTTGCTAGTATAATGGCTTAGTTAAAAAGAGTTTGAGTGTGCAATGCAGGCAGACGTGCTGCAAATATCTTTGCACTAGTGTGACTAGACAAAAGTACAATAGCCACGTTTAGGATGCCACTAGGTACACTGACTGTTTGCTAGTATAATAGCTTAGTTAAAAAGAGTTTGAGTGTGCAATGCAGGCAGACGTGCTGCAAATATCTTTCCACTAGTGTGACTAGACAAAAGAACAATAGCCACGGTTAGGATGCCACTAGGTACACTGACTGTTTGCTAGTATAATGGCTTAGTTAAAAAGAGTTTGAGTGTGCAATGCAGGCAGACGTGCTGCAAATATCTTTCCACTAGTGTGACTAGACAAAAGTACAATAGCCACGTTTAGGATGCCACTAGGTACACTGACTGTTTGCTAGTATAATGGCTTAGTTAAAAAGAGTTTGAGTGTGCAATGCAGGCAGACGTGCTGCAAATATCTTTCCACTAGTGTGACTAGACAAAAGTACAATAGCCACGTTTAGGATGCCACTAGGTACACTGACTGTTTGCTAGTATAATGGCTTAGTTAAAAAGAGTTTGAGTGTGCAATGCAGGCAGACGTGCTGCAAATATCTTTGCACTAGTGTGACTAGACAAAAGTACAATAGCCACGTTTAGGATGCCACTAGGTACACTGACTGTTTGCTAGTATAATGGCTTAGTTAAAAAGAGTTTGAGTGTGCAATGCAGGCAGACGTGCTGCAAATATCTTTCCACTAGTGTGACTAGACAAAAGTACAATAGCCACGTTTAGGATGCCACTAGGTACACTGACTGTTTGCTAGTATAATGGCTTAGTTAAAAAGAGTTTGAGTGTGCAATGCAGGCAGACGTGCTGCAAATATCTTTCCACTAGTGTGACTAGACAAAAGTACAATAGCCACGTTTAGGATGCCACTAGGTACACTGACTGTTTGCTAGTATAATGGCTTAGTTAAAAAGAGTTTGAGTGTGCAATGCAGGCAGACGTGCTGCAAATATCTTTGCACTAGTGTGACTAGACAAAAGTACAATAGCCACGTTTAGGATGCCACTAGGTACACTGACTGTTTGCTAGTATAATGGCTTAGTTAAAAAGAGTTTGAGTGTACAATGCAGGAAGACGTGCTGCAAATATCTTTCCACTAGTGGGACTATAGCAAAGTCCAATAGCCACGTTTAGGATGCCACTAGGTACACTGACTGTTTGCTAGTATAATGGCTTAGTTAAAAAGAGTTTGAGTGTGCAATGCAGGCAGACGTGCTGCAAATATCTTTCCACTAGTGTGACTAGACAAAAGTACAATAGCCACGTTTAGGATGCCACTAGGTACACTGACTGTTTGCTAGTATAATGGCTTAGTTAAAAAGAGTTTGAGTGTGCAATGCAGGCAGACGTGCTGCAAATATCTTTGCACTAGTGTGACTAGACAAAAGTACAATAGCCACGTTTAGGATGCCACTAGGTACACTGACTGTTTGCTAGTATAATGCCTTAGTTAAAAAGAGTTTGAGTGTGCAATGCAGGCAGACGTGCTGCAAATATCTTTCCACTAGTGGGACTATAGCAAAGTCCAATAGCCACGTTTAGGATGCCACTAGGTACACTGACTGTTTGCTAGTATAATGGCTTAGTTAAAAAGAGTTTGAGTGTGCAATGCAGGCAGACGTGCTGCAAATATCTTTCCACTAGTGTGACTAGACAAAAGTCCAATAGCCACGTTTAGGATGCCACTAGGTACATTGACTGTTTGCTAGTATAATGGCTTAGTTAAAAAGAGTTTGAGTGTGCAATGCAGGCAGACGTGCTGCAAATATCTTTGCACTAGTGTGACTAGACAAAAGTACAATAGCCACGTTTAGGATGCCACTAGGTACACTGACTGTTTGCTAGTATAATGGCTTAGTTAAAAAGAGTTTGAGTGTGCAATGCAGGCAGACGTGCTGCAAATATCTTTCCACTAGTGTGACTAGACAAAAGTACAATAGCCACGTTTAGGATGCCACTAGGTACACTGACTGTTTGCTAGTATAATGGCATAGTTAAAAAGAGTTTGAGTGTGCAATGCAGGCAGATGTGCTGCAAATATCTTTGCACTAGTGTGACTAGACAAAAGTACAATATCCACGTTTAGGATGTCACTAGGTACACTGACTGTTTGCTAGTATAATGGCTTAGTTAAAAAGAGTTTGAGTGTGCAATGCAGGCAGACGTGCTGCAAATATCTTTGCACTAGTGTGACTAGACAAAAGTACAATAGCCACGTTTAGGATGCCACTAGGTACACTGACTGTTTGCTAGTATAATGGCTTAGTTAAAAAGAGTTTGAGTGTGCAATGCAGGCAGACGTGCTGCAAATATCTTTGCACTAGTGTGACTAGACAAAAGTACAATAGCCACGTTTAGGATGCCACTAGGTACACTGACTGTTTGCTAGTATAATGGCTTAGTTAAAAAGAGTTTGAGTGTGCAATGCAGGCAGACGTGCTGCAAATATCTTTCCACTAGTGGGACTATAGCAAAGTCCAATAGCCACGTTTAGGATGCCACTAGGTACACTGACTGTTTGCTAGTATAATGGCTTAGTTAAAAAGAGTTTGAGTGTGCAATGCAGGCAGACATGCTGCAAATATCTTTGCACTAGTGTGACTAGACAAAAGTACAATAGCCACGTTTAGGATGCCACTAGGTACACTGACTGTTTGCTAGTATAATGGCTTAGTTAAAAAGAGTTTGAGTGTGCAATGCAGGCAGACGTGCTGCAAATATCTTTGCACTAGTGTGACTAGACAAAAGTACAGTAGCCACGTTTAGGATGCCACTAGGTACACTGACTGTTTGCTAGTATAATGGCTTAGTTAAAAAGAGTTTGAGTGTGCAATGCAGGCAGACGTGCTGCAAATATCTTTCCACTAGTGTGACTAGACAAAAGTACAATAGCCACGTTTAGGATGCCACTAGGTACACTGACTGTTTGCTAGTATAATTGCTTAGTTAAAAAGAGTTTGAGTGTGCAATGCAGGCAGACGTGCTGCAAATATCTTTGCACTAGTGTGACTAGACAAAAGTACAATAGCCACGTTTAGGATGCCACTAGGTACACTGACTGTTTGCTAGTATAATGGCTTAGTTAAAAAGAGTTTGAGTGTGCAATGCAGGCAGACGTGCTGCAAATATCTTTGCACTTGTGTGACTAGACAAAAGTACAATAGCCACGTTTAGGATGCCAGTAGGTACACTGACAGTTTGCTAGTATAATGGCTTAGTTAAAAAGAGTTTGAGTGTGCAATGCAGGCAGACGTGCTGCAAATATCTTTCCACTAGTGGGACTATAGCAAAGTCCAATAGCCACGTTTAGGATGCCACTAGGTACACTGACTGTTTGCTAGTATAATGGCTTAGTTAAAAAGAGTTTGAGTGTGCAATGCAGGTAGACGTGCTGCAAATATCTTTCCACTAGTGGGACTATAGCAAAGTACAATAGCCACGTTTAGGATGCCACTAGGTACACTGACTGTTTGCTAGTATAATGGCTTAGTTAAAAAGAGTTTGAGTGTGCAATGCAGGCAGAGGTGCTGCAAATATCTTTCCACTAGTGTGACTACACAAAAGTACAATAGCCACGTTTATGATGCCACTAGGTACACTGAGTGTTTGCTAGTATAATGGCTTAGTTATAATGAGTTGGAGTGTGCAATGCAGGCAGACGTGCTGCAAATATCTTTGCACTAGTGTGACTACACAAAAGTCCAATAGCCACGTTTAGGATGCCACTAGGTACACTGAGTGTTTGCTAGTATAATGGCTTAGTTATAATGAGTTGGAGTGTGCAGAGGACAGGAGGGTACAGTGCCAGGATTGTGGGGCTCTGGGTAGAGGAAAGGAAGCCTGCCTTTCTATTCCCTCCTAATGGGGAAATGCAGCGACGAAATCCCTGACCTTGGCTACACAGACGCTGTCTCTGTTTTCAGGACTTGTCACCTATGGCTCTGACCCTGCCGGTACGAGCCCTTAAAAGGACTGATAGAAAGTGCTATCCCTAAGCTGTCTAGCGCTGTGTATGGAGCGCATACAGCAGTATCGTCGATAGGACAAAGGACGGAGCTGCGCCAGTGATGTCTGACAGCAAGGACGCAGAAGAGATAATGGCGTCCTGGAGGAAAATGTCCAGTTTTATAATGCAGGGACATGTGACATGGACATCCTATCACACATGCCGTTGCTTCTCTGGCTAAAAGTCCACTTAGCTGTGTGTGTCTGGGATTGGCTGACATGCTGGCCCGCCCCACAAGACGCGCGCGCTTAGGGAAGGAAAACAAGGGAAAAAAAAAATTATACAAACAGCAGTGATCTGAAGGCGCTGTTCCCGCACACTATACACTGAAATGTCATAATAGTGTGAGTCACAGAGTGACTTACACTATTACAGCGGAAAGCCAGCTAGGAATTAGCTGTTTTTTTGCTGCTAGAACCGTTCTCGAACGTTTCTAGAACTATCGAGCTTTTGCAAAAAGCTCGAGTTCTAGTTCGATCTAGAACAGGCCCCAAAATCACTCGAGCCTAGAACTGGAGAACCGCGAACCGTGTTCAACTCTAATTGCCACACAGTTGCTTTGAAAGACACCAGAATAGAGAGAAGTACGGAGTCGAGTACCAGAACTCCTGGCAGTGAAAGCACATAAGGGGGACAGGTCCCTAGAGACAGACATCCATTTAATGGTCTGCTGAATCCTGCCGGTGGGATGGACAACAAGTCCCACACCAACCAACACAGAACCCGCAGCATCAACAGCAACAAGGGGGCCCATAAGGAGGATCGAACCTGGAGCCATCTTATCCTTGGTCCACGCTGTCAGCAAACGGGTCAGAAAGGGGAGAACGGCAGTAGCGACTCCCTGGACGCATCCCACGATACACTTCAAGTCAGCGGTGATCCGAAACAAAGGTGCAGGAAGGCGAGTCAGCAGTCACCCCTATATAAGCCTGAGGGATACCTGGTTCCACCTCGTTCATCATAGCATCGCTGGGGTTGTCTCACGTTACCATCAGAAAAGTGAGTAAAAACCCTGAAAGACATTGCTGCTTGTTTGTGAGTTCTTCTGTGACCTGTGGTACTACACACTTACACCAGAGCCCCTGGGGCCAGCCTCACTTTTGGGAGGCCGTAACACCAGACTGCATTGACCATCAGCCCCAGACGCTCTCTAAATTGCAGTGGCGGTCACCCCCTGACCGCTAAACCGAGAGTGGCATCACGAATCCCATTGAAGTTAACCTGACCTACCTGTGGCCAGAAGATTCCCAACACATGAAGACCCTGAGGCGACCTGCAGGTGACGGGGGCTTCACACTGCATGGAGCTGACAGAGAGCGGTCGTGGTCTGTGGCCGCTCGCTGTCAGCTTCATGTAGCAGAGCTGAAAGCGTTGTGGGATCTCATGTGGATTACGTCGGACCTGGAGAGGTATTTGGGGAATAATAAAGTGGTGAAAGAGGGTGTTTTTTTGTCTTTTATTCCAAATAAAGGATTTTTTGGATGTATGAGTTTATTTTCTTTAACTTACAGGTTAATCATAGAAGGTATCTTGAGGAGACGCCTGCTATGATTAACCTAGGACTTAGTGGCAGCTATGGGCTGCTGCCATTAACTCCTTATTACCCCGATTGCCACCACACCAGGGCAATTCGGGATGAGCCGGGTAGACATCCGGGACTGTCGCATCTAATGGATGAGGCAATTCCAGGTGGCTGCTGGCTGATATTGTTAGGCTGGGGGGCTCCCCATAATGTGGAGCTCCCCATCCTGAGAATACTAGCCTTCAGCCATGTGGCTTGACCCTGGCTGGTATCAAAATTCGGACCTCATGTTGTTTTTTTTAAATTATTTATTTATTTTACTACACGATATAGACACGCTCACCGGCGGCTTTGATTGGTTGCAGTGAGTCAGCTGTCACTCAGCGTGGGGCGTGTCTGACTGCAACCAATCACAGGCACTGGTGGGCGAGGGAAACAGGGAATACAAGATGAATAATGAATGGCCGGCATTTTCAAAAGAGGACAAGCCGCCAAAGTTTGAACACCATGCAGCGCCGCACCGGTGATCGGTGAGTATGAGAGAGGGGGTGGGAGGGAGAGACCGACATCGACAGAGAGAGAGAGACTGAAAGACCTGCGTTTGTTATGTTAAATAAACGTGGATCGCAACAAAAATGCAGTGCAAATGCACTGTTTAGCATTTTGGCAGCGTTTTTCAACAACTAATTGATTTCAATGGGTGTAGAACACTGCCAAAACGCTCAAAAGAATTGACATGCTGCATTTTTAAATGCAGAGATTTTGTCAAATTTTTGTCTTTCAAAACGCTGCGTTCAAAAAAGCAACATGCGCACAGATTTTGCATGATTCTCATAAACTTTGCTGGGTAAGCAGAATGCATGCATTTTGACAATGTGGTGCTGCAGCTTAAAACGCTGAGGAAACGAAAAAAAAAAAGCAATGTGCGCATGAGCCCTAATGCAGTGGTCTCCATCTTTTTAGGCGTGCATAAAAGCGCAGTTGGCCACAGTTTTGTGCACTTCTGAAGAGACGAACACAGCAGAACAGAGGTCAAACGGAGTCCAAAGTAACTCTGCTGCCTCATTATAGTGAATGGATCTCTTGGGGATGTCATATGAATTATGTCATTAAGATACTTAGATGTAAACCACAAATTAAGTGCTCAGTGTAGAGCACACGATAAATGTGATCCAAAATGTAATGTAAAATGTTCCCAATAATAGCTTAAACTTATTCCATAAAAAAAGAAGTTGCTATTCAGGTCTGTCATCTGTCAATGGAAATATAGAGGGTTTCCATCTTACTGTTAACTCAAAGGCTCTGGAAAAGCGCCATGACTTCCCCAATAGAAATCCAGAAAAATCTGCACTCCCATATCCAAATACACCCCTTCCTTCTGAGCTCCACATTGTGGTTAAACCACATGTTATGTCCACATATTTTGCATTTCTGTAGAAAGAAGAGTCCGTTTATTTTACGGGGTGTGTGTTTCCAGAAGCACAAGCTGGGCACAATCTAAAGGTACTACAATCTCTGGGGCACTAACATGGCAGATTTGCAATGTTCACTCAGCAACATCCATTGCTGCTTGTTTCTAGAAAACACCTATGGAGTCAAAATAGTCACTACAGCGGTGGATAAATTCAGACGGTGTAATTTCCAAAATAGGAACAGGTCTCTAGAAACTCAAGCTGGGCACAATTTACGGGCACTACAATGTATTGAGCACTACAATGGCAGATTTCCATTTCCATTCTGCAACATCCATTGCTCCTTGCTTCTGGAAAACACGGAGCTAAGGGTGATTTACAAGCTGCGACATCGCTACCGATATATTGTCGGGGTCACATCGTTAGTGACGCACATCTGGTGCCGGTAGCGACATTGCAGCATGTGACACCAAGGAGCGACGATCAACAATCGCAAAGTCGTTCAAAAATGGTGATCGCTGACACGGCGCTCCTTTCCTTAATATCATTGCTGCCACAGGTACGATGTTGTTCGTCGTTCCTGCGGCACAACACATCGCTATGTGTGACACCCCAGGAACGACGAACATCTCCTTACCTGCGTCCACCGACAAGGAAGGAAGGAGGTGGGCGGGATGTTACGTCCCGCTCATCTCCGCCCCTCCGCTTCTATTGGCCAGCCGCTTAGTGACGCCGCAGCAATGTCGCTATGACGCCGAACGCACCTCTCCCTTGAAGGAGGGATTGTTAAGCGGTCACAGCGACGTCACTGACAAGGTATGTGCGTGTGACACTGCCGTAGTGATAATGTTCGCTATGGCAGCGAGCACCAAATGTCGCACGAACAACGGGGGCGTGTGCTATCGCGCTCGACATCGCTAGCTATCGCTAGCGATGTCGCAGCGTGTAAAGCACCCTTTAAAGTCATTACTACACCCGTAAATGAATTCCCAGAGTGGTGTAATTTCCAAACTGAGGTCACTTGAACGGGGATTATGCTCTTCATACTTAGGGGATCTGTATATAGAGTCCATAAATTAATCTAAAAAAAATCTGTGCTCCAAGGGTCAAATAGCGTTCCCTCCCTGCCTTGCAAGTCTCAATGTGTGGCTTAGCAGTATTGTACAGCCACATATCAGGTATTGCCACGTTAAGCAGAAATTGTGTGACACATTTTGGTGCCATTGTTAGCCATTTTCCCAT
This sequence comes from Anomaloglossus baeobatrachus, assembly GCF_048569485.1. Lineage (NCBI taxonomy): Eukaryota > Metazoa > Chordata > Amphibia > Anura > Aromobatidae > Anomaloglossus > Anomaloglossus baeobatrachus. The sequence goes on along the minus strand of NC_134356.1, from coordinate 329,814,911 downwards.
GTGAAAATGTAAAATCTGGGGCTAAAACTACATTTTTGTGATAAAAATATATTAATTTTACTTTACCATCCAATGGTATAAACTTTTATGACACACCTGTGGTCTCAATATTATCACTGCACCCCTAGATGAATTCATTGATAGGTGTATTTTGTAAAATGAGGTCACTTATGGGGGTTCTAATTTTTGGCATCTGAGGGGCTCTGCCAATGTAACATGGCACCCATAAACCATTCCAGCACTATCTGCACTTCAATACGGCACTCCTTCCTTTCTGAGCTTTCCTTTGTGCCTAAAAAGCATTTCCCGATTACTTGTAGGGTATTGGCACACACTCAGGAGAAATTGTACATCAATCTGTATGGTCCATTTTTTTCCTATTAGCCATTATAAAAATTAAAAACTTACTGCTAAAATTAGTTTAGTGTTACAAATGTATTTCTTTTTCACCACCCAATGGTATAAAATTCTGTAAGGCACATGTGTCCACGTGCTCCTTGCACCCCTAGATAAATTTATTGATGGGTCTTTTATAGCACGTCAGGGACTGTGCCATTATGACATGGCACCCTCACACCATTCAAGCAAAATGTGCTCTACAACTTTGCACTCCTTCCCTCCTGAGCTTTGCACTGTGCCTCAAAAATAGTTTTTGACCACATATATGGATATTGGCAAACTCAGGAGAAATTATGTAACAATTTTTATAATTTTTTTTGTCTACTACTCCTTTTAAAATTAAAAACTTGGGGCCAAACAACATTCGAAAAAAAATTTAAATTTTCACTTACTCAGTCCAATGTTATATAATTCTGTGAATCGTCTGAGCATGAAAAATGCTCACTACATAACTAACTAGATAAATTCCGCGAGAGATGTAGTTTCCAAAATGGGGTAATTTGTGGGGGGTTTCTGCTGTTTTGCCATGTCAGAGGCACTTCAAATTTGACATGGCATCTGCAATCTATTCTAGCCAAAATGGCACTCTAAAATTTAAATAGCGCCGTTTCCTTTCTGAACCCTGCCATACACCCAAAAAGTAGTTTCCCACCACATATGGGGTATCGGTGTACACATTAGAAATTGCACAACAAATTCTATGGTCCATTTTTCTCCTGTTATTCTTATGAAAATGAAAATTTGAGGCAAAAGCAACATGTATGTGGGAAAAATGTATATTTTCATTTTCAAGGCTCAACATTTTAAAATTCTTCAAACACATGTGGGATCAAGGTGGTCAAAACACATCTAAATAAGTTCCCTGAGGGGTGTAGTTTCCAAAATGGGATCAATTGTGGTGGGTTTCCACTGTTTAAGCTCATCAGGGGCTTGGCAAATGTGACGTGGCATCCGCTATTTATTTCAGCTTTGAGTTTATTATTTATTTCCAACTTTGCATTCCAAAAGTCTAATGGTGCGCCTTCCATTATGAGCCCAGCACATATCAGGTATTGGTGTACTCATTAGAAATTGTACAACAGATTGAACAAACCATTTTTTCCTGTTACCCTTGTAAAATTTAAAAATTTGGGCATAAAGCAACATTTTTTGTGGGAATAATGTACTTTTCAATTCATGGCTCGACATTATAAAATTGTGTGAAGCACCTGTGGGTTCAAAGTGCTTACTACACCTCTAGATTAAATCCTTGGTCGGTCTAGTTTCTCAAATGGGGTCACTTTAGGGGTATTTCCACTGTTTAGTCACATCAGGGGCTCAGCAAACATGACATGGCATGCGCTCTCTATTAAAGCCAGTTTTGTCCTTCATACATATGCACTGCTTCCCCCACCCACTGACAGTTCAGGCGTTTATTATTGGTTGCAGTCAGACTGCGCCCCCACCCTGTGTGACAGCGTGTCTGATTGCTTTCAATCACGGTTGTTGTGTGTGTGTCTAAATTGGTGTAAAAATAAATAAATAAAAAAATTGGCATAGGGTCCCTCCATATAAGGATACCCAGCACAGATAAAGCATATGGCTACAGTTTGCATTATCTCGGCTGTGTATCAAAATTCAAGGGTCCCCATGGAGCTTTATATAAATAAATAATTTTTTAAAAAATTGGTGTGCGGTCTCCTCCAATTCTGATAACCAGCAATGATAAAGCCAACACCTGGGAGCTGATATTCTCAGGCTGGGGAGGACCCATGGATATTGCACCCCCAGCCTAAAAATAGCAGCCTGCAGCGACCCCCAAGATTGTCACATCCATTAGATGCAACAAGCACGGCACTTTATCCTGCTCATCCCAAAAAATAAAAAACAAGGCACTCACCAGAGATGCAACAGGACGGCTGTTTAATTCAGCAAAAAGGTTACATGTGTAGGCTTGTGAGGGAGGGGGGGGCACACAGCACGGTGAAGACGGCTGTTTCATGCCTTTGCGTGGCGCTTCTACGAGTGGACTTTTCGGTTCAAATTAGGCTTTTTCAAGTCAGAATCTGTGCATGCGCATACCATGATCTCCAGCGCCATTTTACTGAGGAAACTGTGGCGATGACTATGAGTCTTGTCGGCGTATGTGCTGATAAAAAAAAAGTATGAATAGTTCAAACAGCTGCTTCATTGCAGACGATAATGCATTGAACATATATGAAATAAATGTAGACTTTTTAATCACTATGAAATGAAAATATATGATTTCTTTGTATTTAATTTCAAGCTACAGTCAAGTATTATTGTATTATTGTGCTCATTTGTTACTTGGTGGATTTACATGGCAAGATTATGTAGTGCAGTTACATGCACCATCTGCAGAATATACGCTAAGGTCACAAGCACATTAACAGATAACATAACCTCTCTCTACATGTGGAGGGCAAGGGACCCCCAAGTGGTAGTTGAGTTTGTACTTACCCTCTTGATAGATAAGGATAACTGATGGACTCTTGGAGAATATTTATCTCCACAGTGCCTTTAATAATTTGACCTGGAGGACGTGGTGCGCGCATGCACCAATTCTGGTGCCATTTATTGAAGATAACATCACATTAGCAATGCGTGTGAGCTGCCAACAATGGCAATGGCAATGGCGGCGCTGCAAAATTTAAATGAAAAACAGGAGGCAAGGCAGGAGGAGAAATTAAGGAATTTTCACAAAGGTCCTAACCCATAAAGTCTTGCCCCAAAACTCAAGCCATTGCACAAATAACGTAATTTCTGAAGGTTTGAACAAAGATTGTTCTGCAAGGAAGTCTCAGATTTCACAACAAAAAGTATAATTTTAATCAGCACCCTGGCGCCATTATAGTACTGTCTCTAATTTATAGGGCAAAAGTTGTCATATGCTATTCTCCCAATTCTCTTCATTCACTCATAGGGACCAATATAGGCCTTTTAGGAAAACACAGCAGAGTATGAATAGTTCAAACAGCTGCTTCATTGCAGACGATAATGCATTGAACATATATGAAATAAATGTAGACTTTTTAATCACTATGAAATGAAAATATATGATTTCTTTGTATTTAATTTCAAGCTACAGTCAAGTATTATTGTATTATTGTGCTCATTTGTTACTTGGTGGATTTACATGGCAAGATTATGTAGTGCAGTTACATGCACCATCTGCAGAATATACGCTAAGGTCACAAGCACATTAACAGATAACATAACCTCTCTCTACATGTGGAGGGCAAGGGACCCCCAAGTGGTAGTTGAGTTTGTACTTACCCTCTTGATAGATAAGGATAACTGATGGACTCTTGGAGAATATTTATTTTCACACTGACAGCTGCAAGTGATTTCTTCACATTAGTTGATTTTTTACTTAGGACAGTTTAGTTATTAGGGGTCATAAATCTGTCACCTCTGTCCTTAGAGATTTTATTTTCTTAAACACCACTTGTTCACCCTATGAAGTGTTCTCACACTATTCATGGATACCCAAAAGATCGATAGGGTCATTATGTCATGTCAGACTACTAATAAGGCTTTGTTGAGTCAACACTTACTTAGGCTCAAGGTGCAGGTTGTTTCCTTTTTCACGGTAATGGTTTATTGTCGTCATGCGTTCACAAAGTATTAATCGAGTGGCCTAAAAGTGCATCTCTAATCTCTGCTTTAATGTCTCTGCTTTACAAACTATATTCTGAGGATCCAATTATCAATGAGTTCCTAATATGTATTGAAAAAAATAAAGCAGTGCAATGGTCAAATATTTAACTCTCAGTGGCTGCCATCTTGGCTCCAGCACTAGAATTAGCAAAAGTGTAACATAGACCGTATTTAAAGCAATAAACCATGGTGTCTAACCACACAAAAGAAGGATAACCCATAGTAAATCCTTTATCTCCATTTGTAGCAATGTTTTGCATTTTCATCTTTTGTTTCCATTTATTTTCGTTTTATCATTTTTCTGAATTCTGGTCTGTTAGCCAGAGAAAATAGAGAGTTTTGTGTTACATGTTGAATTCATTTATTGATGTTTGTCTTTGTTAGGGAAACTCTTCCAGTATTGTGGGTTACCCAGAGACAAATTGCCTTACTTTCCATACTGCCATGTTACAAACATTGTGTAGTGTTCAAGACCTCTAAACTAGTGATGTCTAAGTGGCCACCGTGGGTGCCATATGTACCACTTCTCTGTATGCTGTATCACCTCAAAAGGCAGCTGAGCATTCCCTAAACAAATCCAAAGAGGATGTCTTACAAATTAATCCTTATTTAGGTTTATGCCAAAGAGGTGATGAAAACTCAAATCCTGACAACAGCTAATTTTGCAAACATTTATATAGGTTTACCGCCCCTGCAGCAGTCGGACTGCTCGGATTCAGGGTTACTGTGGCTCGATGCTCTGGACCAGGTGGGTTTGCAGACACTCGAAAATAAAAGGGGCTATTTACAGAGGGAGGTTTAGTGTTTGTGACGGCACCCGTGGTTCGCGCTAAGGGGGAGTACCGCCGCTGCTGATGGGAGTACCTGGGGGTAGATGGAGCGAGGCAGCCAGATGACATTCACAGGTAGGGTAGGCCCCGGGACTCTGGATGATGAAGGTGTAGGGGAGCGTGGTGCAGGCCAGGCGGGCAGACTCGGGGGAGATCAGTGTACTCACTCAGGCCATGTGGATATTCGTGTGACCATTAAGCAGACTCTGACACAGGAGTAAACCAAGTCTCTGGATGCCGCTGCCACTCAGGGGAGCTCGTCCGGGAATCCGTCCCCGTTGGTATTGCTGATGGTTCTGGACCTGCCTCCATGCACTATATTTAGATGTTTCTGAGTGACCCCTCAGCCTGAAGCTTTTCGGAGTCCTACTCCCTACGATTAGTTAGAGGAGCTGTGCTCTCGATGGCTAACACTTGGGATTTCAGTGGGCCACATAAGCTGGAAAGCCCTATCCCCATCATTGTGTTGGTGCCTTCGATCTCTGAGCTCTTGGGGAAAGTTCATAAAGACACTCCTCCACAGGTTAATTATCAGGTTGCGTGAAGCTACTCCCTGATCTAGGGCCCAGTACCCCATCGTGCTCGGTACCAGTCCGGTTACTAGATTTCCCGGGACCGACCATTCTCCAAAACTAAGTCTGGGCACCCTTCTCTAATACCCTGCGACCAGGTCTCCGACTCCTCCGGTCCCAGACCGTCTGCGACCTAGCCAAAATCTCTCATAGGGAGCTACAACTCTCTCAGCTCCTCACTCTCTGATGGTTACTACTCAACTGACTGTGTTCCTCCCACCAGTCTATCTGACCCCTAGGCGGGTGGCCCTTTTCCAGCTAGACCAGCCACTGGTGTGTCTGACAGGGTGTGGTGTGAGGTGTGGTTAGGATTTGAATGCTGATGGAGCAATACCAAAGGTTAGGATCCCAGAACCATGGAGGGTGAGTTCTGCACCATAAGAGAAAGGAGTGCAGTTCTCTGTGACACCTTGATAGATTCAGGGGTGTCACATTACTCCTTGGTTAAACGTAGCTCGTCTACGAGCTACAGGACACCCAGAGGATTTATTTTGTTTTAACTGAAAGAAATATTAACAAGTTATGCATGCTTATTCATCCCTCACAGGGGAGGCAATATACTTAAACATTACTTTAAACTCCCAGAGTTCAATTACTAAATGCAACAACGGGGAACGTTACCGGTTGTAGCGGTAGTTGGTGACTCAGCCTGCTCTGCTGCAGCCCCTTTCTGCGACAGTCCATTCCCATTATCCCTCTCCCTTTAACCCGCCACCCAAACAACCTGGATCCTTTATGCCACCTTTAATCCTGGTGGACACCCCTTTTCCAGGCACCTTGGCAGTCCCTGGTGACAGTGTTGAAGTCCTGGAGGTGTCAAAGACGACTCTGGTAGGCGCACGAGGCACAACTCTATACAATAAGCACAAGTTCATGCTGGCTGCTGCCAGTCCCTCAGCTATGGTCCATTTTTAATACCAAGAATCAAACAAGGTCCATGCATCGGGTGCAAACATTATAACTTCTAAATCAGGTTAAGTATACGGATAATTTGCATTTTCAACTTTTCACACTGACAGATAACATAACTTTTAAACATTAAAGTAGCCGGGTTCCGCTACCATTATTTTCTATAGTAGTCGGGGGCAGTGGTGGGAGCTGGCATGACCCGGTCGCCCATCATCACATGCTTCTTAACCTCCAGGGCGTACTAGCTCCGCTCCTCACAATGCCATGAATATGGGACCATGTCACCTGGTGTCAGGTTCCGGTCCGGGTGTCCCCTTGGAAGGTGTTCGGCCACATCCCTCCTAGAGACAAACACCCCAGCGGCAAGGCCTGGCTCCACGATGAACCCCCACCCCTTAATGGGGTCGAAGTGCTCAGCCAGGCCACGGTACCGCGGCCCTCTGACCCGGAAGGTGGCTTTTCTGAGGTGGTATTTTTCTCGGTTGGTGCTGGCGGTGATTTCCTGCCGGCACCATTCTCTGTTGGCAATCTTGGTGTGCAGCCATTGCTGCTGTCTTGACCAATAGGGGGTGCTGGCATTAGGCTCCTCCTCCTCTATGGGAACTGGCCGTAAGTGAACTCCTGCAGCCCCGGCAGCTACCGGGAGGCCGCGCGGTGGTGGAGCTGGCATCTCAACAGGCTTCACCTCCACTGTGGTAGATGAAGAAACCGGCTGTTCTGCAGCCGGGATTGTAGAGTCCAGGTGCTCTGTACCAAGGTACAGGCCCGGTGATGCGGCTGGGTCTGGACATGCTGATGATGGGACTGGATGTGTTGCGGCATGGTCTGGCCGGTGGTAAGGCCGGAGGCATCGCAGCTTGCTCTCTTTCAACTGCGGCTGGAGGTTCTGCTGCCGGTGTTAGGGGTAGCGGCACGGAAATCGCCGAGGGCGAGGGTGATGGTCTCTGAGTGATCGCAGTGGCCGGGGGCAGACAGGATCCCGCGGCCGGTTAGGCCGGGTTAACCGGGATTGGGTCGCTGCTTACCCGATCCACGCGCGGGACCTCCATCTCACGGGCCGGCACCGCCATAGCCAGGCTCCTTATCTCCCTCCTCCAGTGGTTCAGTATGTGGGGGAACTGTGTCCGCATCCTCCTGCAGAGCTGCTCGGTATCCTCTTCAATCCAGGTCGTGGTCCCGGGAGCAGCACGCTCCAGTAACCAGTCCCTTGCTGCCGCCATCTTGCCGCTGCGGGGTCCAGGAACTTTATGAACAGAGTCCTGGCGTCCCTGTTCCACTTCCACTGCTACATCCCGTCACGCCCCCTTCGTTTTCGGCAGCCAGCTCTCCAGCTTCCGGCTGCGCTCTCTGGACGAGGGGCGGAGCTTCAGCCTTGCGCTCTTTTAGTCGGGAAGATGGTGTTTAGGCGCCAAAAATGGCAGAAAATGGTGGGAACTGAACTTTGACACCACAGCTTGGACTTTTCAAGGCGCACGTCACCCAGGTTAGTGGGTCCAGCTCGAATCCTGTTCGTGACGCCAAAGTTTTCAAGGTGTACCGCCCCTGCAGCAGTTGGACTGCTCAGATCCGGGGTTACTGTGGCTCGAGGGTCTCCGGACCTGGGGGCTTGCGGACACTCGAAAATAAAAGGGGCTATTTACTGGGGGGGTTAGTGTCCGTGACGCTACCCGTGGTTCGTGGTAAGGGGGAGTACCGCCGCTGCTGATGGGAGTACCTGGGGGTAGATGGAGCGAGGCAGCCAGATGACATTCACAGGTAGGGTAGGCCCCGGGACTCTGGATGATGAAGGTGTAGGGGAGCGTGGTGCAGGCCAGGCGGGCAGACTCGGGGGAGATCAGCGTACTCACTCAGGCCGTGTAGATATTCGTGTGACCATTAAGCAGACTCTGACACAGGAGTAAACCAAGTCTCTGGGTGCCGCTGCCACTCAGGGGAGCTCGTCCGGGAATTCGTCCCCATTGGTATTGCTGATGGTTCTGGACCTGCCTCCATGCACTATATTTTGACGTTTCTGAGTGACCCCTCAGCCTGAAGCTTTCCGGAGTCCCGCTCCCTACAATTAGTTAGAGGATCTGTGCTCTCGATGGCTGACACTTGGGATTTCAGTGGGCTGCATAAGCTGGAAAGCCCTATCCCCCTCGTTGTGTTGGTGTCTTCGATCTCTGAGCTCTTGGGGAAAGTTCATAAAGAGACTATCCTCCACAGGTTAATCAGGTTGCGTGAAGCTACTCCCTAATCTAAGGTCCAGTACCCCACTGTGCTCAGTACCAGTCCGCCGGTTACTAGATTTTCCAGTGCCGACCGTTCTGCAAAACTAAGCCTGGGCACCCCTCTCTAATACCCTGCGACCAGGTCTCCGACTCCTCCGGTCCCAGACCACCATCTGCGACCTAGCCAAAGTCTCCCAGGGAGCTAAAACACTCTCAGCTCCTCATTCTCTGAGGGCTACTATTCAACTGACTGTGTCCCTCCCACCAGTCTATCTGACCCCTAGGCGAGGGACCCTTTTCCAGCTAGACCACCCGCTGGTGTGTCTGACAGGGTGTGGTGTGAGGTGTGGTTAGGATTCGAATGCTGATGGAGCAATACCAAAGGTTAGGCCCCAGAACCATGGAGGGTGAGTTCTGCACCATAAGAGAAAGGAGTGGAGATCCCTGTGACACCCTGATAGATTCAGGGGCGTCACATAGGCATATGGACAGGCAGGCCTTATCTTTGTGAGAGAATATCTTTAACCCCTTCACGACCAATGACGGATCTATCCGTCATGGAGCATGTGAGGTTGAGCCCCGCCCCCTGCAGTGGGCAGGAGGCGGCGATCCGCACACATATCAGCTGTTTTCAACGGCTGACATGTGTGCCTGCATGTTACGAGTGGAATCGCTTCCACTTGCAAGATGTATATGCGCGCGGCCATTACTTTTACTTACCGCCGAACCCACCGGAAGTCACATGCGTGATCACGTGACTTTCGGTGGTTGCCATGGTAGCACAGGGTCATGTGATGACGCCTGTAGCTAACATGAGTCACTTTTGCTCAATGCCGGCATAATGCCAGCACGGAGAGTAAAGCACCATATCTGCAGTTCTCAGCTCTGTAGCTGAGATCTACAGATAGGGCAGAGCGATCTGATTGTTGATCGCTATAGCCCCTTAGGGGGACTAGTAAAATAAATAAGGGATAGCTACTGGGTATCAATTCACTGGTAATAGACACAAATAGCAAAGTGAAAATGAACACACGCCTAAAATATAGCCTTTAATCTTATTAATGATAAAATGATCCGAGTAGGACCTACAACAATACAAAACAAACCACTAAAAAAATAGCCAATATACTCAAAATCCTGTAACAGACCAATTGGCTAATCTAGAGTTAAAACTGAAGTGGATGATGTAATTCATGTAAACAAACACTATAACATACTGCAATGGGCAGCAGTAACATTAATCATATAGTGGATGATAAATATCATGAAACCACATTATCACCTGCCACAAAGCAAATGGCGGTGACAAAATAGTAGAAAAGGAACGGTCTTACCCCATCTGCCGTATAACCCTTTCCCTTCTTAATTGGAGCACTTGTTACTGGATAGTCTCGGCAACCAAAAAAAAAAAACCGAGATAACCTGGTCCTTATCTGTATGACTCAGGATCCCCACAGGTTCCAAACACATGTCCAGAGGTGTGTATGATTCTCCCAACGCGTTTCTTATATCATCAGGGGAGGAAAAGATTCCAAAATCCTGGTCAAAAATGACCCACACAGATTAGCACAAATTATTCCATCAATACCAGGACATTCCTGGGCAGAGCGCATCTGTCCTACTGTTTTATCATCAATAAGATTAAAGGCTATATTTTAGGCGTGTGTTCATTTTCACTTTGCTATTTGGGACTAGTAAAATAAAAAAAAAGTGAAAAAAAGTTTTAAAACATAAAAAAACAAAAAACCTAAAAGTTCAAATCACCCCCCTTTCGCCCCATTGAAAATTAAAGGGTTAAAAAAATAAAAAATATACACATATTTGGTATCGCCGCGTTCAGAAACGCCCGATCTATCAATATATAAAATCAATTAATCTCATCAGTAAACGGCGTAGCGGCAAAAAAATTCCAAACGCCAAAATTACGTTTTTTGGTCACCACAAGTTTTGCGCAAAATGCAATAACAAGCGATCAAAACATAAGATCTTCGCAAAAATGGTACAGGTAAAAACATCAGCTCAAGACGCAAAAAATATGCCATCACTGAGCCATAGATCCCGAAAAATGAGAACGCTACGAGTTTTGGAAAATTGCGCAAAACGTACGCCACTTTTATTGGACAAACTTGTGAATTTTTTTAACCCCTTAGATACAAGTAAACTTACACATGTTTGTTGTCTACAAACCCAACCTCAGGCATCACAATGACATCAGTTTTACTATATAGTGAACACGGTTAATAATATATCCCAAAAACTATTGTGCGATCACACTTTTTTTGCAGTGTTTCCACACTTGGAATCCTTTTGCTGTTTTCCAGTACAGTATATGGTAAAACGTATGGTTTCATTTAAAAGTACAACTCGTCCCGCAAAAAACAAGCCCTCATATGGCAAGATTGCTGGAAAAATAAAAAAGTTACAGCTCTCGGAATAAGAGGAGCAAAAAACAAAAACGCAAAAACGGAAAATGCTCTGTGGCTGATGGGGTTAATCATCAGGCAGGATTGAGCTTGTATGCTAAGCAGTAGTGATGGGCAAACCCGAACTGTAAAGTTCGGGGTTCGTACCAAACACATAATGTTCGTGCACAAGGTCCCGAACACGAGCTTTGTGTTACCGTTCGGGTCCAATTCGCGTCCAAGGGGCTGTAAAAAAAAAAACTCCGACGTATCTCTTCAGCTCTGCTACATCTGTGCGAGGAGACAAACACAGGTCTGCTCACACAGACAAGCAGGCACAGTCAGCTGTGCCCCGTGTAACCTCCACTGACTACAGGACCTTCCATGACATCATAGCCATGTGACCAGTCTGGTGTGAATGTTGTTACCTCGTGGGCTACAGGACCTTCCATGACATCATAGCCATGTAACCAGTCTGGTGTGAATGTTGTTACCTAGTGGGTTACAGGACCTTCCATGACGTCATAGCCATGTGACCAGTCTAGTGTGAATGTTGTTACCTCGTGGGCTACAGGACCTTCCGTGACGTCATAGCCATGTGACCAGTCTGGTGTGAATGCTTTTGTGAGGTTACTGCAACACTGCCAAAAGTAAGCGCTTGTCGGCGGTGAAAGTGGTGAAGTCTGCTGTGCCCTCGGCTAACCCCGACTCTGACGTCAGCGCTCTCACTGCCGACCAGCGCTCACTTTATGGCAGTGTTGCAGTGATGTCAGTTGAGGTTACCCGAGGGCACAGCTGACCGACCTCACCTGTGCACTCGGGTGAAGGCTCTGACAGCTCTCAGCTGAGTCTGTGTGAGCAATCCTGTGTTTGTCACCTCGCACAGATGTAGTGGAGCTGAAGATGCTTGCCTGCCTTTGGACTACATCGTGGGTTTTTTTTAGGTAATGAAAATGGAGTCCTAAATTTCTTCTGTTTTATTTCTAATAAAATATTTTTTCTCTGTGTTGTTGTTTTATTTTACTGTTAAAATAACAGACAATCACAGATGCTGTCACAGAGTGGGCGTATATGATTGGATGCTGGAGTAACCTGAAACCAGCCCATATATTCTAGCATCTAGAATTTATGAGCAGATTCCAGGTTACTCCAACAGCAAATCACAGACGCCCATTCTGTGTGACAGCGTCTGAGATTGGCTGTTGGGTCCCTCCCATTCTGCGTGACAGCGTCTGAGATTGGCTGTTGACACAGTAGTGTAAAAATAAATAAATAATTAAAATAAATGACATAGCGCTCCACAATATTTTTGACTGTCAGCGTAGATAAAGCTAATGGCTACGGGCTGCCACCCCCATCTACCTGGCTTTACCTTGGCTGGCAATCAAAATAGAGGGAAACTCATTATTTTTTTTTAATTATTTAAAAAAAAAAAATTAAAAAAAAAAAGCGTGGGCTCCCGCCGTATTTTGATTGCTAGTCAGGTAAAACCAGGAAGGTGGGGGCTGAGATTCTCCGCAGCCCGCAGCCGCCCCTGAAAATGGCACATTGTTTCTTAGCGCCATTTCCAGGTGCTTAACCCAGCTCGTCCAGCGGCCCTGATGACGGTGGCACACTGGGTAATAAAGGGGTTAATACCAGCTTTGCATTCTCAGCTGGTACTAAGCCCGAAATTCATCGTGCCACGCCAAATTAGACATGGCCACCATGAATTTTTAGTGAACAATAAAAAGAAAAGCAAAACACATAGAAATTTTTTTTATTAGAAATAAAACAAAACAATAATTAGGGACTCCATGTTTATTATAAAAAAATCCTTAGCACAGTGTCCGGCTCACAGCCTATTGATGATGCCCTTCTATTAGATCAGGAGGGCTGCCCAGCACTATCTAAGTGAGTTGGCTGGTGGCCTTTCCTCTGGTGAGTTTTTTTTTTTTCTATTTTTCTTTGAATTTATGTTCTTTTCGGTGAATTATTTTTGAATATAGTGTAGGGACTCGTAAGCGTGGGTGTGACGCCCCTGGACTATCAGGTCGTCATATGGTACTGCACAAACTGCCCTTCCGTGCATTATCCCAAGTCACTCATGGTTCTGGGTCCCTATCTTACAGTGTTGCCTCCAACAGCAAATCAAATCCTATATACACACTGCACCACACCCACCAGGCACAACAGTGGACGGCTTGAGTGGAACAGAGTCGCCCCCCTGGGGGGGTCAGGGAGGGGAGGTGAGTAGTGTAGTCAGTCAGGAGATAGTAGTCAGTGAGTGAGTGAGAGGAGGTTGGGAGTTGTGGCTCCCAAGAGAAGCTGTCTAGGTTGCAGACGGTGGTCTGGACCTAGAGGAGTCGGACCCCCGGTGGCAGGGATTGTGGCTAAGTGCCTGGACCTGTCAAGGAGGACGGTCAGCAGCCTGGCACTGTTACCGATCCGGGACCGAAGGTACAGAGGGGTACATGGACCCTAGGTCGGGGAGAAGCTTCAAACAACCTGGCAATTAAGCTGAGGAGAACGGAGCCTCTATGATCTGTTCCCACCCACTCCAGAATTGGGGCACTAGCGCAATGAGGGGGATAGGGCCTTCCAAACAAACGGTCCAAGAAAATCCCAAGCATGAGCCCTGAGATCAGGCTCCCACACTTAGCCACAGTGGGGAGTGAGGCCCGGCAAGTTTCAGACTACTGGGCCACTACGTTGAAGTTAAACTTAGTGCCAGGAGGCAGGTCACGGATCACCAGGCAACGCCGTAGGGGACGGGACCCGAACGAGCTCCCCTCAAGCGGCAGCGATACCCCAAGATTTGGTTTACCCGGTTGTCAGCGTCTGCTTATTCACTGAGTGACTACCTGAGTGATACCTGCACCCTACGGCATCCCACCGAGTCCCGGGGCCTTCCCCTAACCGTGGAGGGCAATGACACCTTCCTGCCCCACTCCATCACCCCGGGTACTCCCATCGGCACCGGTGGTATCCCTTCATTACCGTACACCACAGATGGCGTCACAAACTATACCTCCCCTGTAAATAACTTCCCCCCTATTACGTTTAGAAGTGGCCCCAAGCCCCTGAGTCTGGAGACCCTCGAGCCACAAGTCATCTCAAGGATCCGAGCAGTTCGATCCACTGCAGGAGCGCACATGGGGACCTTGACGTGTGGGTTACAAGCTCATGTATTTTGGCCAAAATATGGACCAATACCTCACATTTATTATCATTTTACTGTATATCATTTTTATTGCACAATTTTTCACAGGATGCAGCCGGGCCTTCTGGGGTGTCTGTGTGCCGCCCCAGCAGCGGATCGAACTGCTCGGATCTGGGGGTAGTGTCCGTTCGTGGCTCAAGGGTTTCCAGTCCCGGGGGCTTAGGGGCCACACTCTAAAGTAATAGGGGGATATTTACAGGGGAGTTCTAGTTCGTGACACCACCCGTGGTGTGCGGTAATTGGGAGTACCACCGCTGCTGTTGGGAGTACCCAAGCAAGGTGTCTTTGCCCTCCACGGGTAGGGGTAGGACTCTGGATAATGTTATTAAGTGCCGTGAAGGAGAAATCACTCAGTCACTCAGCCAATAAGCAGATGCTGACAACCGGGTAAACAAAGTCTCTGGGTGCCGCTGTCTCTCAAAGGGGAGCTTGTCCGGGTCCCGTTCCCTGCAGTGCTGCCTGGTGATCCGTGACCTGCTGGGCCCCACTCCCCACTGTAGCTAAGTGTGGGAGCCTGCTCTCAGGGATCACGCTTGGGATTTTAGTGCTCTGCTTGTATGGAAGGCCCTATCCCCCTTGTTGCGCTAGTGCCCCGATTCTGGAGCGAGTGGGAACAGTCCATAAAGGCTCCGTTCTCTTCAGGTTAATTGCCGGGTTGCCTGAAGCTTCTCCCCGACCTAGGGTCCATGTACCCCATCGTGCCATCGGTCCCGGACCGGTAATAGGACCAGGCTGCTGACCGTTCTCTTTAACAGGTCCTTGCACCTTGCATCAATCCCCTGTGACCGGGGGTCTGACTCCTCTAGGTCCAGACCACCGTCTGCAACCTAGATAGCTTCTCCTGGGAGCCACTACTCCCAACCTCCTCCACTTGACTTCACTACTCCGCTCCCAACTCCTCTCTACTCCTCTACACTCCTCACCTCCACTTTTTCCTGACCCCTACGTGGGCGACCCTATTCCGCTCAAGCTGCCCACTGGTGTGTCTGGTGGGTGTGATGCAGGGTGTATCTAGGATTTGATTTGCTGTTGGAGGCAGCACTGTAAGATGGGGACCCAGGACCATGAGGGATTTGAATACTGCACTAAAAGAGAAAGAGCGTGCAGTACCCTGTGACGACATGATAGTCCAGGGGCATCACATCTGTCCTGTGTGCTAGTGCACTTAGATCGTGCTGGGCAACCCGCCTGATCTAATAGACGGGTGTCATCAATAGGCTGTGAGCCGGACACTGTGCATTGCACATATCTGTGTGACTGGTGTCCTATGTAAAACCTCATTAGTCTGCATGTTTAATACCAGCAGCCACCCCCTCCATGAGTTGGTAGGTTGAGAGTGGCTGTCTCATCGGTATTCTGCACCTGTGTAACCCATTACCTTTTATCATGGGAGGCCAGCTGCATCTTGTAAGTGGATTTGCCATTTTGACCTGAGTTGGCTGGTGGCTTTTTTCTGGTATTTTATTTTTTTCTTTGAATTTATGTCCTTTTCGGTGAATTACAGAATGATCGGACCCAGAAGCAGAAGTGACTGGGAGACAGTCTGCAGGATAATATATATATATAAGTATAATGACAACGTTTATTATCAACTATATTCTTTATGTTACAGACCCCCCTGCCCCATCCCATAACTGTAAAGTCCAAGTTCGGGTTTCAGACACAAGTTTGCGTTATCTTAGAACACGAACTTGAACTTTACAAAACGTTCGGGCGAGTCTCCCGAGCATGAACATTGGGGGGGTTCGTCCATCACTACTAAGTTCTAGGTTACAGCATTTCTATACAACAGATTGGTCCATATATATGAAGGAAGGTGCTAACGCTGGACAGTAAGGGTCCACACTCCTTTATCAGAGACAGCCAGTGCTTGCAGACTACTTTGGTCGAGAAGTGCGACACTTAATTTACTCTTCAGTGCTGCATCCACCAGCCAAGCTGGTGGCCATCATAAATGTAGTAGATGGACACATTTCACTGGAGAACTCTGGGCAAAATAACTGTAAACTGTTTATTACCTCTTCCACCTTCACCACAGACATAGCCACACTTATATGGCTATGCTGCCCCTGTTTCACGTCTGATTGGGACCTAATCCTCCACCTGCCAGGCCTATGCCTCCGTTTTCCCCTGTTCTTCTCTCCATGGCTACCTATGGTTCTGTCACTGCCTTGGACAGCTTCTAGCCACTCGACTTCTTTAGGCCTGTCCCAAGTTACTGTCACTTTGGATGTCCATCCAGTCCCTGGACTCTTCTAAGCCCGTCGCGAGGTGAGCCGTAGGCTCCGGACCCTTCGAGGATACCTCCGAGTCCAGACTACATAGGTAATGATGGTTGACCTCAGGGAGATCAACATCCAACACCGCAGAGACACCATCACGTGTTTCTCAACGCAGTGACACTAGAACAAGGCCCCCTGGGAAAATATGCAAAACAAGAATGCCGTGGAGACACCATTACATGTGAATGGATACCATGTTTTAGTATAGGCGGTTTCCGTGACTGGAGACAGTCCTTCCCGTGGTTGTTCCTTCCCGGTGAAAGACCTGGCTAGTTTCCTGCCAGCGTTGAGAAACATGTGATGGCGTCTCTGCGGCATTCTTGTTTTGCATATTTTCCCAGGGGGCCTTGTTCTAGTGTCACTGCATTGAGAAACACGTGATGGTGTCTCTGCGCTGTTGTATGTTGATCTCCCTGAGGTCAACCGTCCTTACCTATGTAGTCTTTTACTAGGCATTGCTCCCACTAGCCAGTTTTCTACTCCACACTGATGAGGGGCAAATACCCCGAAACAGCTGTCTGTGGATGGATACCATGTTTTTGTATAAGCGGTTTCCTTGACTGGAGACTGCCCTTCCGTGGTTGTTCCTTCCCGGTGAAAGACCTGGCTAGTTTCCTGCCAGCGTTGAGAAACATGTAATGGTGTCTCAGCGGCATTCTTGTTTTGCATTCTGTCTCTACAACCAACTCTCTGGCCATCTGTTTCTCCTCTCACCTTTGTTCCTATGAAACCTAGCTTCACTGCTACATCTACCCACCATCAAAGTCTATCCACACCGTGTGCAGAATTATTAGGCAAATGAGTATTTTGATTACATGATATTTTTTATAAATGTTGTCCTACTCCAAGCTGTATAAGCTTGAGAGCCAACAACCAATTAAGTAAATCAGGTGATGTGCATCTCTGTAATGAGGAGGGGTGGGGTGTAATGACATCAACACCCTATATAAGGTGTGCTTAATTATTAGGCAACTTCCTTTCCTTTGGCAAAATGAGTCAGAACAGAGATTTGATGGGCTCTGAAAAGTACAAAATTGTGAGATGTCTTGCAGAGGGATCTAACAGTCTTGAAATTGCCAAACTTTTGAAGCATGATCACCAAACAATCAAGCGTTTCATGGCAAATAGCCAACAGGGTCGCAAGAAGCCGGTTGGGCAAAAAAGGTGCAAAATAACTGTCCATGAATTGAGGAAAATCAAGTGTGAAGCTGCCAAGATGCCATTTGCCACCAGTTTGGCCATATTTCAGAGCTGCAACGTTACTGGTGTATCAAAAAGCACAAGGTGTGCCATACTCAGGGACATGGCCAAGGTAAGGAAGGCTGAAAAACTACCACCTTTGAACAAGAAACATAAGATAAAACGCCAAGAAATATCTTAAGACTGATTTTTCAAAGGTTTTATGGACTGATGAAATGAGAGTGACTCTTGATGGGCCAAAAGGATGGGCCAGAGGCTGGATCAGTAAAGGGCAGAGAGTTCCACTCTGACTCAGACGCCAGCAAGGTGGAGGTGGGGTACTGGTATGGGCTGGTATCATCAAAGATGAACTTGTGGGACCTTTTTGGGTTGAGGATGGAGTGAAGCTCAACTCCCAGACCTACTGCCAGTTTCTGGAAGACAACTTTCAAGCAGTGGTACAGGAAAAAGTCGGTATCGTTCAAGTAAAACATGCTTTTCATGCAGGACAATGCTCCATCACATGCATTCAATTACTCCACAGAGTGCTGGCCAGTAATGGTCTAAAAGATGAAAAAATAATGACATGGCCCCCTTTTTCACCTGATCTGAACCCCATAGAGAACCTGTGGTCCCTCATAAAATGTAAGATCTACAGGTAGGGAAAACAGTACACCTCTCGAAACAGTGTCTGTGATGCTGTGGTGGCTGCTGCACGCAATGTTGATTGTAAACAGATCAAGCAACTGACAGAATCTATGGATGGTAGGCTTTTGAGTGTCATCATAAAGAAAGGTACCTACAGTATATTGGTCACTAATTTTTTTGTTTTTGTTTTTGCATGTCAGAAATGTTTATTTCTAAATTTTGTGCAGTTATATTGGTTTACCTGGTGAAAATAAACAAGTGAGATGGGAATATATTTGGTTTTTATTAAGTTTCCTAATAATTCTGCACAATAGTAGTTACCTGTGTGTCGCCCAGGGATAGGGGTATTTAGAGCCGGGCCAATGGGGTCGCTTCTAGAGGTATCACGGGGGCGTGACCCGGTCTGTGATCCCAGGCTCCACAACAAAAGGGGAATATGTAAAGGGGGATTGTCTGTGACGCCAGCCATGGGTTGCGGTGATGAGATGGTGGCACCGCCGCTGCCTCTGGGGACCGTGCCCAGGACTGATGGTGTGGGGCAGCAAGGTGGGATCCCCTCCACGGGTAGGGGAGTTCTAGTCCCGGGGCCCAATTGGGAGTTGTGGTGGTGGCAGGGATTGCAGGGAGCAGGAAACTCACAGTTTGGGTTTCCTGGTGTTGAATGAAGCTAGGCTGATGTGTGTGATCAGAAAACACAGAGTCATTTGTAAACCAACTTGCCAAATGGCCGGTCACTGTTGGCGGGTGTCTTCGGGTCCCACACCCAGATGTACAGCCAGGGGCCCTTCCTTCCACACTCCCCATCTGTCTCTCTCTTGTCTGGACTAGTCCGTTTGAACGGCCTCCGGATTGGGTCCCTCTCCCGGCACCGGCGGGCTACAACCCTGTCCTGGTCGCCTCAGGTTCCCCGCTGCCGGATCTCCGTCGCCTGAGGCCCTCACAGCCACTTAGTCCGGTAGTCCAGGGCTCCAACCCCGGCTACCACTTTCTCCAGGGAGCTGCAAGCCTTCCCTGTCAGCTTTCCACTGACTACAGCATAACTGACCTGAATTCTGCTCTGTCACTTCCTTAGCCCCTCTTGCTCCCTCCCTTTTCCTGGGGGGGGGTGAGTAGGGCCCTGATTGGCTGCTGTACATCTGTGTGGGGATTGTGTAGCTGCCAGCCGCACTCATAGAATCTGCAGCGCGCAGCTCCCACCGCTCAATTGTCCTTGTATCTGTCAGACGCGAGGACAATTGGAGCGGTGACGCTGGCGCTGATTTCCGAGTCAGAGCGACGGCTGTAACGTGATCAGGTCAGCTGATCACACTGCTGACCCAGAAGTCAGGCCCGCAATGCAGAGGCGGCAGAGAGCGATGATAAGTGCTCCACTGTGGAGCTGAAGACATGGACGGAGGAACATTATGGGGTGAGGGGGAGGTATCTAAGCACACGGAATGGGGGGACAGAGGGTGGGGAGAGGGAACTATCACTGGACACATTATGAGGGGATAGAGGTTGGGGAGTGGGCAGTATCTAAAGACAGTATGGAGGAGAGAGGATGGGAAGGGAGCAGTATCTATAGATACAGTAGGGATGAGGGGGAACGATCTTTTGACAGTATGGTGGGAAGAGAGGTTGGGGAGTGGGAAGCATCTTTGGGCACAGTATGGGGAGAGAAATGATGACGGATGATGTATGGGGAGAGAAATGATGAGGGGTGATGTATGGGGAGAGAAATGATGAGGGACGATGTATGGGGAGAGAAATGATGAGGGGTGATTTATGGGGAGAGAAATGATGAGGGATGATGTATGGGGAGAGAAATGATGAGGGGTGATGTATGGGGAGAGAAATGATGAGGGGTGATGTATGGGGAGAGAAATGATGAGGGGTGATGTAGGGGGAGAGAAATGATGAGGGGTGATGTATTGGGAGAGAAATGATGAGGGGCGATGTATGGGGAGAGGAAGGATGCGGTGTGATGTATGGGGAGAGGGAGGATGCGGAGTGATGTATGGGGAGAGGGAGGATGCGGGGTGATGTATGGGGAGAGGGAGGATGCGGGGTGATGTATGGGGAGAGGGAGGATGCGGGGTGATGTATGGGGAGAGGGAGGATGCGGGGTGATGTATGGGGAGAGGGAGGATGCGGGGTGATGCATGGGGAGAGGGAGGATGCGGGGTGATGTATGAGGGAGAGGAAGGGTGGGGATGATGCATGGGGAGAGGGAGTGTGGGGATGATGTATAGGGAGAGGGAGGGTGAGGGCTGATGTATGGGGAGAGGGTGGGGTGACGTATACAGACATGGTATGGGGAGCAAGTGGGAAAGAAATTTTGAGGACACAGAATATAGAGTGACATGGTATGAGGAGCAAGTGGGCAGGATGGAGAGTGAAGTGGAAAAGTATATGGACATGCAGAAGGTAGTGAGGAAGACAGTAAGGGATGAGAAAAATGTGAGGGGGCACAGAATAGAGACTGGGTAGTGGAGAGACATGGTATGGAGAGGGGGCAGAATTGGAGGACAGTCTGAGGCCATAGCGAGGAGGGAATGGGATGAGAGGGCACAGTATAAAGACTGGGCAGTATAGGGTGATACAGTGAGAGTACAGTGTGAAGAGTAGTATGGAAAGGACAGGGAGTGTGTGGGGCAGTGTATGGGTCATATTTTGTGCAGAGAACACAGTGAGGGGCCATTATTTTAGTTATTATTTTGACAAGGTGAATAGATAGAAACGACTCAGAGGCAACATCATCTATAAGGTACCTGAATGTAAATGTTTATTTGTGATACTGACTATGTCACATCATTAGGCCTTGGTCCCATGTGTGCATTGCTTCTGATGTGAGCGCAGTGGGACCCCCACTGATCAGCTGTTATTGGTGCACTTGGCCGGAAATGCTTAGTTCTGGATCTGCTTCGTCCTCTGATAGTGTCCGCGGCCGGATACTGCACATCTGCCTCATTGATTTTAATAGGAACCTGCTGCCACTATCAGAAGATGGAGCAGATCCAGAACTGAGCACTTCTGGCCACCTGCCACCACCGGCACGGCACCTAGAACAGGCGATTGGCGGGGGTGCCAGGTGCTGGACCCCAACCAATCAGACATTGGTGACCTATCTTAAGGAAAGGTCTTCAGTGTTAAAGTAGTGGACAATCTCTTTAATAAAGTCTTGTGCCGTCTGTCAAGTTAAGGGTTACTATGTTTTTATTTATGTTGTTAGGAGCGTTAAAGGGGTTGTCCAAGTTTATGATGAGCCTGCAGTCACTCTGTGTGTCAATCTATGTGACTGCAGACTTCTGAATTCTCACAGTGTGCACACTGCACGCTGTCAGGATTCTCTGGTGCCGGCGGTGAGAGTGGGAGGTTATGAAGCTGCAAGTATGCGATTTACATAGATGTGGTCACGTGCTGAACAGACATGCTCAATGAAAATGAATTGACTGAGGCTGGACACATCAAACCAGAATGTGGCCAGAAGTATACAAATCTCATACTTGTGCTCACATGAAGGTATACTGAACTAGCATGGCTACCACAGCATCTTGTAGCGGCATGCTATCCCATCCGGTTTGCGTTTAGTTGGACTATAATTTATTTTTCAACAGGACAATGACCCAAAACACACCTCCAGGCTATGTAAGGGCTATTTGACTAAGAAAGAGTGAAGGGGTGCTATGCCAGATGACCTGGCCTCCACAGTCACAAGACCGGAACCCAATCGAGATGGTTTGGGGTGAGCTGTACCGCAAAGTGAAGACAAAAGGGCCAACAAGTACTAAGCATCTCTGGGAATTCCTTCAAGACTGTTGGAAGACCATTTCCGGTGATTATCTCTTGAAGCTCATCAAGAGAATGCCAAGAGTGTGCAAAGAAAGCAGTAATCAAAGCAAAAGAAGGAGAACCTAGAATATAAGACATATTTTCAGTTGTTTCACACTTTTATGTTAAGTATTTCATTCCACATGTGTTAATTCCTAGTTTTGATGCCTTCAATGTAAATCTCCAATTTTCAGAGTCATAAAAATAAAGAAAACTCTTTGAATGAGAAGGTGTGTCCAAACTTTTGGTCTGTACTGTACACACACACACACACACACACACACACTCAGCTTTATATATTAGACTAGCTGTACTACCCGGCTTCGCCCGGGTTAATAACTGCTGTTGACAAACTAGAATGTATTAACAAAAATTTGTTCTGCACACAAAAACCACAAAATAAATAGATAGAAATGTAATTATTAAAAGGCAAAAACTAAGCTAATAGAAGCATTTCACAACATATATTGTCTCTTTTCCCATCTGTGTCTTTCCCCGTCTGTGTCTTTCACCGTCTGTGTCTTTCCCCGCCTGTGTCTTTCCCCATCTGCCTGTCTCTCTCTGTCTCTTTCTTTGTCTCTCTCTATCTCTGTTTCTTTCCCATCTGTCTCTCTCCAGGTCTGTTTCTTTCCAGGGCTGTCTCTTTCCCCTTCTGTCTCTTTCCCCTTCTGTCTCTTTGCCCAGCTGTCTCTTTGCCCGGCTGTCTCTTTCCATGGCTGTCTCTTTCCAGGGCTGTCTCTTTGCCCGGCTGTCTCTTTCCAAGTCTGTCTCTTTCCAGGGCTCTCTCTTTGCCCGTCTGTCTCATTTCCCATCTGTCTCTTTCCAGGGCTATCTCCTTCCAGGGTTGTCTCTTTGTCCAGCTGTCTCTTTGCCCGGCTGTCTCTTTCCAAGGATGTCTCTTTCCAAGGCTGTCTCTTTTCAAGGCTGTCTCTTTGCCCGTCTGTCTCTGTCTGTCTCTATCCGTCTCACCACCGACATCACATTACCTCACACATAAGCTTCTTATACTAACAGTTTATTTTGATCCTATAGCAACCACTGACAGTTCCTATTAATAGCCTGTATCTCCCACCTCCATTCAGATTAATGGAGGCAGGATTTTGGAGACTAAAGCGGGCTTTACACGCTACGAGATCGCTACAGCGATCTCGTTGGGGTCACGGATTTTGTGATACACATCCGGCCGCTGTAGCGATGCCGTTGCGTGTGACACCTATGAGCGATTTTGCATCGTCGCAAAAACGTGCAAAATCGCTCATCGGTGACATGGGGGTCCATTCTCAAATATCGTTACTGCAGCAGTAACGAAGTTGTTCCTCGTTCCTGCGGCAGCACACATTGCTCCGTGTGATGCCGCAGGAACGAGGAAGCTCTCCTTACCTGCCTCCCGGCCACAATGCATAAGGAAGGAGGTGGGCGGGATGTTCGTCCTGCTCATCTCCGCCCCTCCGCTTCTATTGGGCGGCAGTTCAGTGACGCCGCTCTGACGTCACTGTGACGCTGAACGAACCGCCCCCTTAGAAAGGAGGTGGTTTGCCGGTCACAGCGACGTCGCAGGGAAGGAAAGTCCATGTGACAGGTCCAGGCGATGTTGTGCGACACGGGCAGAGATTTTCCCGTGTCGCACAACCGATGTGGGCGGGTACGCACGCTGGCGATATCGGTACAGATATCGCATTGTGTAAAGCGGCCTTTACTGTAAAGCGTGGGGTTACATTTTCCCTTCCAAACATAGTCTATGATGTTCCCTGAGTCACATGAGGCAAAATTTAGTGATTGTAAATGCGACGGTGCGGATTCATTTAGCGGACAGACACACACACACACACACACACACACACACACTGTGTTCACTATTATTGGCCAGTGTAAATTCACCCTAAAATTACGTTACTGTTAATGGGTTCACAAGCTGATCCAGGGTGTCCTACTGCTGGACCACCAACAATTTATCTTTTGGGGGAACGTAGCAATAAGTGTCGTATTGTCATGCAGTACGTTTACAGGATACATTAAACAGTATAAACTACCTATTGAAATCAATATAAAAGAATCTACTAAATCCTCTGGAGAAACAGAATACACTTGTAGCTTATCTCCTTACTATCTAGAAAAATAACAGCATGCTAAAATAGAAAAATTTCATAGGATAGTATTAAGGCCACCAGAGGAGGATAAGGAAAGGGAGCAGCTTATCAATATGATTAGAGCACATAAAAACATAATTTTCATAGTAATTATTACTAAGGATGAGCGAATGTATTCGCCACTATTCGGTATCTGACGGATAATAGGGTATCCGAGGTATCCGCTATCCGACGGCTAATATTGTATTCGCTACGGTACTTTCATTTTCGTTTCTGGACTCCCTGGCACCATTTTCCAGCCAATGAACGCATCTGACGTTGCTTGCCCTCACAGTAACGCCGCAGCCATCTTTGTTGTGGTGTTACTGTGATTGGCTTGGCCGCACGGCACCATAGGGACTATATAAGCCAGCTGCCTTCTTTCTTACTCACCGACCACAGCCGCAGTGCTGCACGGCTGTCACACTTGGGCGGGTTCTCCAGCTTTTGAAAATGCAGGCCGCACATTAATACATCTCGTATTCCCTGCTTTCCCCACCCACCAGCGCCTATGATTGGTTGCAGTCAGATACACCACCATGCTGAGTGACAGCTCTCTTACTGCAACCAATCACAGCTGCCGGTGGGCGGGTCTATATCGTGTAGTAAAATAAATAAATAATGTAAAACAATGACATGCGGTCCCCCCAAATGATACCCAGCCGAGGTAAGCACACAGCAGCGGGCCAGTATTCTCAGGCTGGGGAGGGTGAGGGCCATGGTTACGGCCCCCCCTCTCACAGCAGAGAATATCAGCCTGGTGCTAACCACGAATGTCGCATCCATTAAATGCAACAGTCCCGGCGTGTCACCGGCCCTTCCTGATTACCGTCAGGGTAATAAGGAGTTAATGGCAACGCATCGCTGCCACTAAATCCAAGATTAGTAATGGCAGCGTCTATGACACGCCATCACTAATCTGTAAGTAAAGTAAATAAACACATACACCGAAAAATCTTTTATTTGAAATAAAACTACAAAAACCCCCTCTTTCATCACTTTAGTAAGCCCCCAAATATCCAGGTCCGCAGTAATCCACACTCGGCGACATCTGTGAGCGAGGGCTCAATGCAGCCTCATTCCGTGAACTGCTCCGATTTTAGAGGTGTGTCCCACAGCTCACAGCTGATGTCCGGCTCCTCCCCTCAGTGCATAATTAAATTAAATTAGAATTATAAATAAATAATAATTATAAATAAACTAGAAGGTGGCCCGATTCTACGCATCGGGTATTCTAGAATTTACGTATTGTGTACTTCATGTATGATTTTTGTTATAGATATAGATATATATATATATATATATATATATATATATATAGATGTTGTTGTGTGTAGTTACCAAGTGTTTGTGTAGGGCGCTGTACATGTTCTGGGTGTTGTCTGGGTGTGGCGGGGGGTGAGAGCGGTGTTGTATGTGTGTTGCGTTGTTTGTGGAGTGCTGTGTGTCTGTCGCGTTGTGTGTGTGTGTGTTGCGCGGTTTGTGTGGGTGTGGTGTGTTTTGGGGGGAGGTATGTTTTGTGCAATGTGTGTGTTGTGCGGTATGTGCGTATATTTATGTATGTCGCGGTGTTTGTGTGTTGGGTGTTGTGTGTGTGCAGCGTTGTCTGTGTGTGTGGGTGTCTGTGTATGGCGGTGTTTGTGGTTCCCTGTGTGTGTGTGTGTGTGTTGGGGGGAGGTGTGCACCTCCCATCGTGCTCCATCCCCCATGCTGCGCACCCCCCATCATGCCCCATCCCCTATGCTGCGCATTCCCCATCGTGCTCCATCCCCCATGCTGCGCACCCCCCATCGTGCTCCATCCCCCATGCTGCGCACTCCCCATCGTGCTCCATCCTCCATGCTGCGCACTCCCCATCGTGCTCCATCCTCCATGCTGCGCACTCCCCATCATGCTCCATCCCCCATGCTGCGCACCCCCCATCGTGCTACATCCCCCATGCTGCGCACCCCCCATCGTGCTACATCCCCCATGCTGCGCAC
Organism: Anomaloglossus baeobatrachus; assembly: GCF_048569485.1. Lineage (NCBI taxonomy): Eukaryota > Metazoa > Chordata > Amphibia > Anura > Aromobatidae > Anomaloglossus > Anomaloglossus baeobatrachus. Next base: position 329,788,700 of record NC_134356.1, on the reverse strand, counting down.
TCCCCATCGTGCTACATCTCCCATGCTGCACACTCCCCATCGTGCTACATCCCCCATGCTGCGCACCCCCCATCGTGCTACATCCCCCATCGTGCTACATCCCCCATGCTGCGCACTCCCCATCATGCTACATCCCCCATGCTGCGCTCTCCCCATCGTGCTACATCCCCCATGCTGCGCACTCCCCATCGTGCTACATCCCCCATGCTGCGCACCCCCCATCGTGCTACATCCCCCATCGTGCTACATCCCCCATCGTGCTACATCCCCCATGCTGCACACTCCCCATCGTGCTACATCCCCCATGCTGCGCACCCGCCATCATGCTCCATCCGCCATGCTGCGCACTCCCCATCGTGCTACATCCCCCATGCTGCGCACTCCCCATCGTGCTACATCCCCCATGCTGCGCACTCCCCATCGTGCTACATCCCGCATGCTGCGCACTCCCCATCGTGCTACATCCCCCATGCTGCGCACTCCCCATCGTGCTACATCCCTCATGCTGCGCACTCCCCATCGTGCTTCATCACCCATGCTGCGCACTCCCCATCGTGCTACATCCCCCATGCTGCGCACTCCCCATCGTGCTACATCCCCCATGCTGCGCACCCCCCATCGTGCTCCATCCCCCATGCTGCGCACCCCCCATCGTGCTACATCCCCCATGCTGCGCACTCCCCATCGTGCTACATCCCCCATGCTGCGCACTCCCCATCGTGCTACATCCCCCATGCTGCGCACTCCCCATCGTGCTACATCCCCCATGCTGCGCACCCCCCATTGTGCTCCATCCCCCATGCTGCGCACTCCCCATCATGCTACATCCCCCATGCTGCGCACCCCCCATCGTGCTACATCCCCCATGCTGCGCACCCCATCGTGCTACATCCCCCATGCTATAATAGTTCTCCTATTATACTCAGAGAGGAGTATAATAGGAGGACTGTAATAGGAGGAGTAGTCCTGGGGGGAGAGGAGTATAATGCCGGCTCCCTGCACATGTGTACCGGGAGCCGGTGTACACTGGTAACTATGATACACATCGGGTAACTAAGGGACCTTAGTTACCCGATGTGTATAATGGTTACCAGCGTTCACGGGCTCCGTCAAGATCCCAGCATCGCAAGGTTATGTCTGGCGCTGCTGGGATCGTGACGGAGCCGGTGTAGAAGCAAGCGATATCCCAGGATGTTGTGAGTGTGTGGATGTGATGTGTGAGGTGTGTGTGAGAGTTAGTGTGATCTGATGTGTGTGTGTGTGTACTCACCTGGGAGTCGGAGCTCCGTGTCAGTTGGGCCAGAGCGAGCGTGCATTGCGTGAGGGGGGCGGGGCCTGCAGAGAGTCGGGGCGAGAGGCCAATCCGTGTGGGGGGGCAGGGCCATGGCGAGCCCAGCGGCCAATCAGCTTTGTGTCACCGTAAGGACACAATTTTGGAGCATGACAGACAGACAGACAGACAGACAGAATAAGGCAATTATATATATAGATTAAATTCTTTACCGGGACGACTGGGACTCAAACTCGTGACATAATTCTCCTTAGGCAGCAGCTCTACCCATTGAGCCACTGCCTGTAATGAAAAGCATAGAAAGATTTGGTAATCTTGACCTCTGTATTGCAGCAGAGAAACCAGAAGCAGATTATTCAGCTACAAAGATGAGAGAGAGAGATGAGAGAAATAGATAATGAATACATAGATAATAAAGGATAGATGGATAGATAGACAGGCAGACCAATGTCAAACACATATATAATGTCCCACCCCCCCTGCATATTCTAAGCTGACACTCTTTAGTGACTTTCATCTGGCACTAAAGGGTGCCTAGCCTTGTATTTAGCAAAAAAAAAAAAATAATTAAAAAAAAAGCAACGTGGGGTCCCCCCCCATTTTTGATAGCCAGCCAGGGTAAAGCAGATGGCTGCAGCCTGTAGACCACAGCTGGCAGCTTTACCTTGGTTGGGGATCCAATTTGGAGGGCCCCCAGGCTCTTTTTTATAATTATTTATAAATAAACAATAATAATAATAATAATAATAAAAAAGGGGGTTCCCCCAAATTGGTTCACCAGCCAAGGTAAAGCGGACAGCTGTAGTCTGGTATTCTCAGGGTGTGAAGGTCCATAGTTATTGGCCCTTCCCAGCCTAAAAATAGCAGGCCGCAGCTGCCCCAGAAGTGGTGCATCCACTAGATGTGCCAATACTGGCACTTTGCCCCAGCTCATCCCGTTGCCTTGATGCGGTGGCAAACGGGGTAATAAATGGGGTTGATACGAGATGTGTAATGTCACCTGACATCAAGCCCAGCAGTTTGTGATGTCATGGCGTCTATCAGATACCCGACATCACCAACTGTCAGTAATAAAAGTAGAAAAAAAATAGACGACAAAAAAAAAAAATTGTTTGAAAAAACACTCCCCAAAACATTCCCTCTTTTACCAATTTATTGTAAAGAAAACAAAAACTCCTGTAATCCATTTTGGAAGTCCCACGACGACTCTGGATCTTCTAGAATATGGGGGGCACGCTCAGGGAACGTGTCCCCCATTTTCTAGGGGTGCAGACCCTCCATGTGAGGAGTGTGGGTGCAAAGAATCTGCACCCACACTACCCGGGTCACAGCAGCAGAGCGGGTGCAGCCAGCGCAGCTCCACAGCCGTTCTCACTGAACACAGGAAGCTGAGCTGAGCTGACAGCCGCACTCTGCGCATGCACCCAGCGTTCATTTGTGAAGTAGGAGGGATGCGGGGGATCAGCCCTGGAAAAAAATGTAAAAACAGCGGGGGATCACCGGGAGACACCAGGGAGGAATGAGGGAGGGGACTTAAGGCCCCGTCACACACAGAAACAAATCTTTGGCAGATCTGTGGTTGCAGTGAAATCATGGACATTTTGCTCCATTTGTACACAGCCACAAACCTGGCACTGATTGTCCACAATTTCACTGCAACCACAGATCTGCCGCAGATTTATCTCTGTGTGTGACAGGGCCTTTAGCTGGACCTGGGGAGTAGTTTTCTGTCGCATGTGTCATGGCACATGCGACAGAAATCAGAGGAAGAGGGTGAATGCGGGCGGTGCATTTGTGTGCATCCTGTCACCTTGGATGAATCGGGAGGGGGCAGAAATGCAGTGATGCACCTTCTACAGGCTGTGCCCATCCTGTTTCAGCCTTTTCCCATCCATTTCAGCCTTTTCCTCAGTCACCACAGGTCACCCACGGGTCCAACATAAAATTATTTGCGTTTCCTATAGACTTGCATTGGGCGTTGGATATTCACGAATACTCGAATAGCTGCAAGGTATTCATCGGATATTCGGCGGAGCGAATAATAGGGTATTCGATCATCCCTAATTATTACAGGGAAAACTGTGGGAGCTATGATGCTGTGTAGGGACTGTGGGTGCATCCTTCTGTGTTTGGTGGACTGTGGGGGCCATGATACTGTGTGTGGGGCAAGGTTGTAGATAATACTGTGTGTGGAGGCTATGGGTCACTACCATTGTATGGGGGTCTGTAGGAGTATGATACTTTATTGAGGACTGTGAGGCCATGATACTCTGTGGTGGTTTCATAATATATAAGGGAGCTATAAGAATTGAAGGGAAGTGTTGGGGGAATAATATTGTGTGGTGGATGGCTGTGGGTGGCATTATTGTGTTTGGGAGAGGGGCTGCGGGGGCCATCAGACTGTGTGTGTTTGGGTGCCTCTGTAGGCCATTACGCTATGTGAGAATGTGAAGGGCATCATACTATGTGGGGCCATTCATACCATGTTAGGAGGCTGTGGAAACATATTACTGTGTGGTGGAGTTGTGGAATCATACTGTGTGGGAGCAATGGGTAATCATACAGTTTGAAGGACTGTGAGGGCATCATACTGTTTGGGGACTTCATAATGTGTGTTGAAGAAATATGGGGACATCATACTGAGTTATGGGATTGTGTGGGTCATTATGATATGTTGGGGGTCACTGTGGCAACATCATACTTTGCTTGGGGAATCTGAAGGGTCAACATACTGTGGATATGGGGAAATTGCGTGGAGGTATCATATTGTGAGTAGAGTGCATTTTTTGGGGCATCATACTCTATGAAGAAAAAACAAAAAAGCAGCTCAACTCAAAAATGGCATGTATTATAAGATGTGCACTGCACTAAAAATTCCAAATTGTACTATTTTAAAATTTGAGATTTTTGAAAAAAAAATTGCAATTTCTTGAGCTACCCCGCCACGTCACGGCAAATCTCTTTGGGGCAGTCCTACTCTAAAATATTTTTATTTAAAATGTGCCATACGGCCTCATATATGAAAAAGTAGAACTGTTCTTAGCAGCACTTACCTGGTGCTTTTCAATCCCATACCCATGACTGAATCATGGCTGTAGGCGGGACAGGCCCAAGCAAATGCTGCATGAATTACATAGCTTGCGGACAGGGCTTGATGACTGAATGTGAACAGCCACCAATTGCCAAAATCAAAACAGGTGGAAAAACAAAATAAATTGAGGTGCACGGCAAGGTGGAAGTCAGCCACCGACCAATTCAATTAAATTTAATTTAATTCATGCAGCATTTGCTTGGGCCTGTCCCTCCCAAACCCATGATTCAGTCATGGGTACGGGATTGAAAAGCACCAGGTAAGTGCTGCTATAAACAGTTCTACTCTTTTCAGATAAGTATGTACCGCCCCGGGGCTCGGTCGGCTGCCGAGCCGCTCGGATCCGTGCTCGTCGGTGTGTGGCTCGAGCTCTTCATGGACCCGAGAGTTACGTCGCTCTGAAAGGGGGTTGGCATTACACGTAGGGACTTCAGTGGGGAGGTCCACGGCCGGAGCCGCGGTGGTTTGTAGGGGATTTAAGTTCGTGACGCCACCCACGGGTTGTGGTGAATGGATGGACACCACCGCTGCCGTTGACTAGGCTCCTGGGGACGGTGTTGCACAGCTTGGTGTTGACCCCCTCCGTGGGTAGTGGGATGATGGTCCCGGGGCCAGAGGGAGGTGTTGAGGCGAGGGGATGGATGCGTGCTGGGGTGTCGGTGCGGTGCGGCGCGGTGCGTGGCCTGAAGGCACTGGTGTACTCACTATGATAAACACGCTGGAGTCTCTGGTAAACCAAACAAGATGGTGAACGGTGCCCGCAGCCGGCTGCAGTTTTCCCCTTAACAGGTTGGTGGTTTCCGCCTTTCTCCTGCACCTCACTTGTGTAGAAATCACGACTCCTATGCCTGAGAAACGGTAGTCCACTCCCCGGCTTGATATGTGTAGGGAGAACCCTCTTTGCCCGCAGACGCTGGCCCCTCGGGTCTCAATGCCTGGGCGGTGGCTTTACCCCTCTGATTGGGCTGTTGTCTTCAGTCGGGTCTTATGTGGGAAAGGTCCTTAAGTCCAGTCCTCAATCAGTTGATTTGACTCAGCCCGTTTGTTTCTGGTCCTTGTACTGGGTCTGAGTACCCCTCCTGGTGCTCCAGTTTCCAATCGGTTCCCCGGTTCGGTACCGGCGGGCCACCGCCAGTCCCCGGTACCTACAGTTCCATCGGCTGTAATCTCAGCTCCTGCAGGCGGTCACCACCGTCTGCCTCCTTGCCAGAGGTGACTGGGCTTCAACCCAGACACCTGTTGTAGACTATGGCAGACCTAGGCACAGGTCTGCCCTTGAACTTCACTGCACTCCACTTCACTGTCAAGACTAGACTAGACTAGACTACTGTTTTTCCCGCCTCCGGGCCTGTGAACATCAAACCCAGAGGGGGGTGACAAGGGTTTTGTAGTTTGGCTGCTGTCACCTTACTAAGGTGGGGGGAATGTGTGTATGGGACTACCTGGGACGATCTGGCTAGTCCAGGGCGTCACAAGTAAATCTAATACAATTCTCTATTGCTACAGGTTATTGTTGCGGATAACCCTGTGTATTCAGGGAGTGAGTTCAGGGACAGGTTTAAAGGGATAGCCACCGAGGAATGGTGGCACCAATTCACCTTTAGGCTATGTGCACACAGTGCGTTTTTCTCGGCGTTTTTGCGCGTTTTTCGGGTGCGTTTTTGGCCTCAAAACTGCATGACTTTGCTTCCCCAGCAAAGTCTATGAGTTTTCATTTTTGCTGTCCCCACACAGCGTTTTTTTTCAGCTGCGTTTTTGTGGTGACCACAAAAACGCAGCATGTCAATTATTCCCGCGTTTTTCACTGCGCTTTTCATCCATTGAGTGCAATGGGATGTTGAAAGACGCAATGAGAAACGCAAATAGCTGCGTTTTGGTGCGCTTTGGTGCGTTTCTAAGACCAAAAACGCAGCTATAAACGCAGGAGGTGGGTAGTAAAGTGACGTGTACAGGAAGAGGATTCCTTCTGTCAGTATATACAGAAGCGTGAATCCTTCCGGTACCGTCACCGCCGCTTCCATCTCCCGTCCTGTGCATGTATGCTGCCGTGCGGCGCCATGTCTGGGCGGGAGGTGGAAGCGGCTGCGAAAACAAAAGTTAACAGTAGAAAAAAAAAAAAAAGTTATACTCACCTGTCTGCAGGGTCCCGGTGCCATGCCCGCTCCCAGCTCCTCTCACGGTATCGCCACCCCCGCTCCGGCTGTGTGCAGACGGCCGGGAAAGCTCCGATGGATGCAGGACCTGGCGATGGATCACCTGATGCAGTCACCTGACGCATCAGGTGATCGTAAGTATCGCGGTGACGCGAGCGCCCGGCCGGTATCAGCGGATGCGTCAGGAGACTTCATCCCTGATTACCGGCAGCTGCTGCAGCGATCGGACGGGATCAGACTCCCGCCCCATCGCTGCAGGAGCTGCCGGTAATCAGCACATAAGTGAGTATTATTTTTTTTTTTTTTTTTTTTGCACCGATGCATCTGCTGATTGTATAATCGGCTTTTATACAATCAGCTGATGTGTGATGGGATTCAGGCACTTGATCCTGACACATCATCTGATCGCTTTGCCTTCCAGCAAACCGATCAGATGATATTGGATCCGGATTGGACGGCGCGGGACCCTGACCCAGGATTACTGCGGAGGGGGGGTTCTTTATTTCAATAAAGATGGAGTCACTAATTGTGTTGTGTTTTATTTCTAATAAAAATATTTTTCTGTGTGTTGTGTTTTTTTTTATCTTTACTAGAAATTCATGGTGGCCATGTCTAATATTGGCATGACACCATGAATTTCGGGCTTAGGGCCAGCTATACAGCTAGCCCTAACCCCATTATTACCCGGCGAGCCACCCGGCATCAGGGCAGCTGGAAGAGTTGGATACAGCGCCAGAAGATGGCGCTTCTATGAAAGCGCCATTTTCTGGGGTGGCTGCGGGACTGCAATTCACAGCGGGGGTGCCCAGAAAGCATGAGCACCCTGCACTGTGGATTCCAATCCCCAGCTGCCTAGTTGTACCCGGCTGGACTCAAAAATTGGGCGAAGCTCACGTCATTTTTTTTTAAAATTATTTCATGAAATTCATGAAATAATTTAAAAAAAAAGGGCTTCCCTATATTTTTGGTTCCCAGCCGGGTACAAATAGGCAGCTGGGGGTTGGGGGCAGCCCGTACCTGCCTGCTGTACCCGGCTAGCATACAAAAATATGGCGAAGCCCACGTCATTTTTTTTGTTTGTGGGGGGGCAAAGAAATCCTGCATACAGTCCTGGAAGGAGGATGCTGAGCCTTGTAGTTCGACAGCTGCTGTCTGCTCTCCTGCATACACTATTGGATGGAGTATGCTGAGCCTTGTAGTTCTGCAGCTGTCTGCTCTTCTGCATACACTAGTGGAGAATGAAGAACACATTGAAGAAGGAAATGACATCAGACCTTTTTTTTTTGTTCACTGATAAAAAACGCATAAGGACGCAGTGAGCAAAAACGCAGCAAAACGCAGCAAAAAAACGCACCAAATCGCGTGCGTTTTTTGCCGCGTTTTTTCGACGCAGGTGCGTTTTTGTGCGTTTTTAGCGGCCAAAAACGCACAAAAACGCAGCGTCAAAAAAACGCACTGTGTGCACATAGCCTTAGGGTGTGAGTGACGCAAGTCGCATCTCCATTGTTAGGTAGCAGAGAGAATTGTTCAGGGCTATCTAATTCACCTTGATTTATTAATTACTAGGTGAGCTTTCCCTTGATAACTTTTGAATTCTGTATTTTGTATGGTATCCCATGGTCTTTCAATTTTATTAGTGTGCTAATTGTTTTCACAGTGTGGGATTTTTTAAGGAATTTAAAAAAGATGTGTTTTAAATATATGAACTTAAGTAGCTTCTGGGTATACATTTTGAGTTTACTACCTTACAGGAATATTTTTCTAATGGTATAGTAGACAGCATTAAAAAAAAATAAAATCAAAAATGACTTTTTTGGCTGTCACAACATTGCAATAAAATGCTATAAGAGGCGATCAAAATATCTTATTAATCCAAAAATTGTATCAGTAAAAATGTCAGCTCAGGGAGCAAAAAAGAAGTCCTCAGCCCCAGAAAAAATGAAAATGTTATGATTCTTGAAAAATGGAGACAAAAACGTAATTCTTTTTTGACAAATGTTAGAATTTTTATCAGCATAAATAAAAAAAATAAAGACTATACATGTTTGGTGTCTATATAGTCATACGTACCTGGGGAATCATACTGCCAGGTCAGTTTTACCAAGTAGTGAACATGGTAAACAAAAAATAAAAAATAACTGTGGAATTGCATTTTATTGGCAATTTCAGCACACATGGAATTTTTTCCCCGTTTTCCAGTAGACTGGTAAAATGAATCATGTATTTTAAAAGAACACCTTGTCCCACAAAAACAAGCCCTCGAATGGCTATAGTAATAAAAAAATACAAAAGTTATGGCTCTTGGAAGAAAAGGAGGAAAAAACCAAAAGCGCAAATTGGAAAATGGCCATGGCGTGAAGAGGTTAAAAGACTGAACTAATATGAGTTCTGTCTAGTACATAGGTGTAGTAAACTTATCCTATGCTGCTTCTCCCTGTGCACTGTATTCATAAACAGGTATAGAGAGTTAGTAAAAACTTTAAAAACCTCTGTTGGCTGCGATACAACATCTGTCATCACCAGTTCTGCCTTAGGCTTTAACGTTTCTGAAGGGCTACTATCGTTACATATTCACTTAACATATGTGAACCGTGAAGAGCATAACATCTGTATAATAAAAAAATGTATTGTAGAGAATCATTGCTTTAGGCCTCTGTGTTCATCCATAATATAAATATACAGAGATAAGGAAAGACAGTCAGAGCAAATAAAAATAATAGCCTGTGATCATTGTAATCATTAAACTAAGCAATAATGTCAAGGTTATTGATAATTTGTGAAATATACACAACACATTAAAAATGCAAATTATAGCAAAATATATTAAGCAACAGGTGTCACACACAGCTTAATTTCCAAAAAGGCGACAATGATGGGTGATGTATAAAGGATGTACTTTATAGATTGTAGATTTCATGTTCTAAACATGAATAATGATGGTCAATTCAGTATACAATATATACAGGAGCAGTCTATTCTCTGGCAGGTACAAAGTTATGGGTAGGGGTCGGATGGTTGACTCACTGTTGGACACAGACAGAAAAGGGCCTCTGTGCAAGAAGAATATATGGGACCCTTGCAGCCTAAGAACTCATAAAATGCAAAATTGTACCTACTTTAGAGACAGAATTGGGCCCCCTGACCTCTTGGGCCCCTCTGCGGCTGCACAGGTTGCACCAATGGTATGTCCGTCCCTGGGTTGAGTCTATATAGTGTCTGCATGGTAAAAGAAATTTGGTGCTCAGATCTGGTCAGGAGTAGAGTTGAGCGCGGTTCGTGGTTCGTGGTTCTCCAGTTCGCGGCTCGAGTGATTTTGGGGCATGTTCTAGATCGAACTAGAACTCGAGCTTTTTGCAAAAGCTCGGTAGTTCTAGAAACGTTCGAGAACGGTTCTAGCAGCCAAAAAACAGCTAAATCATAGCTTGGTTTCTGCTGTAATAGTGTAAGTCACTCTGTGAATCAAACTATTATCACATTTCAGTGTATAGTGTGCGTGAACAGCGCCTTCAGATCACTGCTGTTTCTATAATGGCGATCGCCATTTTTTTTTTTTTTTTTTCTTGTCTTCCTTCCCTAAGCGCGCGCGTCTTGTGGGGCGGGCCAGCATGTCAGCCAATCCCAGACACACACACAGCTAAGTGGACTTTGAGCCAGAGAAGCAACGGCATGTGTGATAGGATCTGCATGTCACATGTCCCTGCATTATAAAACCGGACATTTTCTTCACGGACGCCATTATCTGCCTTCTGCGTCTTTGGTGTCAGACATCACTGTCGCAGCTCCGTCTTCCTGAGTCCTATAGCCGATACAGCTGTATGCGCTGCATACACAGCGTTAGACAGCTTAGGGAGAGCACTTTATAGCAGTCCTTTTAAGGGCTCCAACCGGCAGGGTCAGAGAGCCATAGGTGACAGGTCCTGCAAACAGCAACAGCGTCTGTGTAGCCCAGGTCAGGGATTTCCTACCTGCATTTCACCATTAGGAGGGAATAGAAAGGCAGTCTTCCATTCCTCTACCCAGAGCACCACAATCCTGCCACTGTACCCTCTTGTCCTCTGCACACTCCAACTGATAACTAAGCCATTATACTAGCAAACACTCAGTGTACCTAGTGGCATCCTATACGTGGCTATTGGACTTTGCTATAGTCCCACTAGTGCAAAGACATTTGCAGAGCGCGTCTGCCTGCATTGCACACTACAACTCATTCTAACCAAGCCATTATACTAGCAAACACTCAGTGTACCTAGTGGCATCCTATACGTGGCTATTGGACTTTGCTATAGTCCCACTAGTGCAAAGACATTTGCAGAGCGCGTCTGCCTGCGTTGCACACTACAACTCATTCTAACCACGCCATTATACTAGCAAACACTCAGTGTACCTAGTGGCATCCTATACGTGGCTATTGGACTTTGCTATAGTCCCACTAGTGCAAAGACATTTGCAGAGCGCGTCTGCCTGCGTTGCACACTACAACTCATTCTAACCAAGCCATTATACTAGCAAACACTCAGTGTACCTAGTGGCATCCTATACGTGGCTATTGGACTTTGCTATAGTCCCACTAGTGCAAAGACATTTGCAGAGCGCGTCTGCCTGCGTTGCACACTACAACTCATTCTAACCAAGCCATTATACTAGCAAACACTCAGTGTACCTAGTGGCATCCTATACGTGGCTATTGGACTTTGCTATAGTCCCACTAGTGCAAAGACATTTGCAGAGCGCGTCTGCCTGCGTTGCACACTACAACTCATTCTAACCAAGCCATTATACTAGCAAACACTCAGTGTACCTAGTGGCATCCTATACGTGGCTATTGGACTTTGCTATAGTCCCACTAGTGCAAAGACATTTGCAGAGCGCGTCTGCCTGCGTTGCACACTACAACTCATTCTAACCAAGCCATTATACTAGCAAACACTCAGTGTACCTAGTGGCATCCTATACGTGGCTATTGGACTTTGCTATAGTCCCACTAGTGCAAAGACATTTGCAGAGCGCGTCTGCCTGCGTTGCACACTACAACTCATTCTAACCAAGCCATTATACTAGCAAACACTCAGTGTACCTAGTGGCATCCTATACGTGGCTATTGGACTTTGCTATAGTCCCACTAGTGCAAAGACATTTGCAGAGCGCGTCTGCCTGCGTTGCACACTACAACTCATTCTAACCAAGCCATTATACTAGCAAACACTCAGTGTACCTAGTGGCATCCTATACGTGGCTATTGGACTTTGCTATAGTCCCACTAGTGCAAAGACATTTGCAGAGCGCGTCTGCCTGCGTTGCACACTACAACTCATTCTAACCAAGCCATTATACTAGCAAACACTCAGTGTACCTAGTGGCATCCTATACGTGGCTATTGGACTTTGCTATAGTCCCACTAGTGCAAAGACATTTGCAGAGCGCGTCTGCCTGCGTTGCACACTACAACTCATTCTAACCAAGCCATTATACTAGCAAACACTCAGTGTACCTAGTGGCATCCTATACGTGGCTATTGGACTTTGCTATAGTCCCACTAGTGCAAAGACATTTGCAGAGCGCGTCTGCCTGCGTTGCACACTACAACTCATTCTAACCAAGCCATTATACTAGCAAACACTCAGTGTACCTAGTGGCATCCTATACGTGGCTATTGGACTTTGCTATAGTCCCACTAGTGCAAAGACATTTGCAGAGCGCGTCTGCCTGCGTTGCACACTACAACTCATTCTAACCAAGCCATTATACTAGCAAACACTCAGTGTACCTAGTGGCATCCTATACGTGGCTATTGGACTTTGCTATAGTCCCACTAGTGCAAAGACATTTGCAGAGCGCGTCTGCCTGCGTTGCACACTACAACTCATTCTAACCAAGCCATTATACTAGCAAACACTCAGTGTACCTAGTGGCATCCTATACGTGGCTATTGGACTTTGCTATAGTCCCACTAGTGCAAAGACATTTGCAGAGCGCGTCTGCCTGCGTTGCACACTACAACTCATTCTAACCAAGCCATTATACTAGCAAACACTCAGTGTACCTAGTGGCATCCTATACGTGGCTATTGGACTTTGCTATAGTCCCACTAGTGCAAAGACATTTGCAGAGCGCGTCTGCCTGCGTTGCACACTACAACTCATTCTAACCAAGCCATTATACTAGCAAACACTCAGTGTACCTAGTGGCATCCTATACGTGGCTATTGGACTTTGCTATAGTCCCACTAGTGCAAAGACATTTGCAGAGCGCGTCTGCCTGCGTTGCACACTACAACTCATTCTAACCAAGCCATTATACTAGCAAACACTCAGTGTACCTAGTGGCATCCTATACGTGGCTATTGGACTTTGCTATAGTCCCACTAGTGCAAAGACATTTGCAGAGCGCGTCTGCCTGCGTTGCACACTACAACTCATTCTAACCAAGCCATTATACTAGCAAACACTCAGTGTACCTAGTGGCATCCTATACGTGGCTATTGGACTTTGCTATAGTCCCACTAGTGCAAAGACATTTGCAGAGCGCGTCTGCCTGCGTTGCACACTACAACTCATTCTAACCAAGCCATTATACTAGCAAACACTCAGTGTACCTAGTGGCATCCTATACGTGGCTATTGGACTTTGCTATAGTCCCACTAGTGCAAAGACATTTGCAGAGCGCGTCTGCCTGCGTTGCACACTACAACTCATTCTAACCAAGCCATTATACTAGCAAACACTCAGTGTACCTAGTGGCATCCTATACGTGGCTATTGGACTTTGCTATAGTCCCACTAGTGCAAAGACATTTGCAGAGCGCGTCTGCCTGCGTTGCACACTACAACTCATTCTAACCAAGCCATTATACTAGCAAACACTCAGTGTACCTAGTGGCATCCTATACGTGGCTATTGGACTTTGCTATAGTCCCACTAGTGCAAAGACATTTGCAGAGCGCGTCTGCCTGCGTTGCACACTACAACTCATTCTAACCAAGCCATTATACTAGCAAACACTCAGTGTACCTAGTGGCATCCTATACGTGGCTATTGGACTTTGCTATAGTCCCACTAGTGCAAAGACATTTGCAGAGCGCGTCTGCCTGCGTTGCACACTACAACTCATTCTAACCAAGCCATTATACTAGCAAACACTCAGTGTACCTAGTGGCATCCTATACGTGGCTATTGGACTTTGCTATAGTCCCACTAGTGCAAAGACATTTGCAGAGCGCGTCTGCCTGCGTTGCACACTACAACTCATTCTAACCAAGCCATTATACTAGCAAACACTCAGTGTACCTAGTGGCATCCTATACGTGGCTATTGGACTTTGCTATAGTCCCACTAGTGCAAAGACATTTGCAGAGCGCGTCTGCCTGCGTTGCACACTACAACTCATTCTAACCAAGCCATTATACTAGCAAACACTCAGTGTACCTAGTGGCATCCTATACGTGGCTATTGGACTTTGCTATAGTCCCACTAGTGCAAAGACATTTGCAGAGCGCGTCTGCCTGCGTTGCACACTACAACTCATTCTAACCAAGCCATTATACTAGCAAACACTCAGTGTACCTAGTGGCATCCTATACGTGGCTATTGGACTTTGCTATAGTCCCACTAGTGCAAAGACATTTGCAGAGCGCGTCTGCCTGCGTTGCACACTACAACTCATTCTAACCAAGCCATTATACTAGCAAACACTCAGTGTACCTAGTGGCATCCTATACGTGGCTATTGGACTTTGCTATAGTCCCACTAGTGCAAAGACATTTGCAGAGCGCGTCTGCCTGCGTTGCACACTACAACTCATTCTAACCAAGCCATTATACTAGCAAACACTCAGTGTACCTAGTGGCATCCTATACGTGGCTATTGGACTTTGCTATAGTCCCACTAGTGCAAAGACATTTGCAGAGCGCGTCTGCCTGCGTTGCACACTACAACTCATTCTAACCAAGCCATTATACTAGCAAACACTCAGTGTACCTAGTGGCATCCTATACGTGGCTATTGGACTTTGCTATAGTCCCACTAGTGCAAAGACATTTGCAGCACGTCTGCCTGCGTTGCACACTCCAACTAATTATAACTAAGTTGCATTGTCAGGGATATTTATTCTTTATTATTCTGCTGTTAATAAAGCTAGACCACCACTGCAATCTTCACCACCTCTCAATTTTTACTACCACATTTTCAGTCCACAATCTTGTCGCAATCAACATGAGTGGCAAAATGACAGATGCTGGTGGAAAGGGGAAGAGGCGTGGTGGAAAAGGCAAAAAAGGTTTTGTCCGTGGGGAAGGTGGCAAAGCTCCATTATCATCTGCTGAAGATAGACCATCTACCAGCAAAAGTAAGATGTCTACTACTTACCGTGGACAATCCGATGTGCTCCCTTTTTTACGGACACGAACAACAGGAAGAAAGGTAGATGATGGGCAAAAAAGGAAAATGCTTGAATGGATCTCAAGTGGTCCAACAAGTGCCCTCTCAGCCACTTCAAGTACCGCATCCAAAAAACACCAGTCCTCTGAGTTGTCATCCCAATCACACTTGATTTCTCCCAGCTCTGAAGTCTCCATCAGCCCTGCACAGTATGGTGGAACTGAGATGGCTGAGTCTGCAGAGCTGTTCAGTCACACTATAGCCTGGGAATCAGAGGTCTGCTCCCAAGCTACAGTGAGTACAGAACAGGAAATGGTCTGCAGTGATGCCCAGAACCTTTGTGACTCAGATTCAGGCCGTGAGGACCAAGTTTCTGAGCATAATGTTGACCCTTTGTCACAAACTGTAACACCTGTGGTTATAGACAATGAGGAACATACTGATGAAGATGAGACGCAGATACCCGATTGGGATGACAACTTAAATATTCCGTCAGGGCAAGAAGAGGCTCGGTCTGAGGGGGAGGGGAGTGCAAACACAACAATTGATGATGACGTTCTAGATCCCACCTACTGTCAACCCCCAGTCAGGCACTCGAGGAGGTCAACAGAGGCGGTGGAGGAGGATGCAACCGACGACGAAGTTACCTTGCGCCTTCCTGGACAGAGTCGGAGCACTGGTAGCACGTCTACAACTGCATCCTCAGCCACCACTCTGCCTATGAGCATTATTCGGGGTGGATCAACAGGTCGCATGGCCTCTAAGCCTTGCCTAGCCTGGTCCTTTTTTCACATCGAAAAAGATCGCCCAACTCATGTGATATGTAACATTTGTCATGATTCTCTTAGTAGAGGTCAAAAGCTCAGCAGTTTGACAACTTCTTCCATGAATCGTCACATGAATAAATATCATAAGTCCCGGTGGGAAGCTCACCGTGCTGCAATGCGGCCTAGCGGAGCGAACCATCCACCGCCCGCCCCTTCCACTGCATCCGCGCGCTCTTCATCTTCTAGGACTGTGGGGACAGCTGCCACACCTGTTTTTCCACGCAAAACTTCCACCACTGTAACCGCAACAGGCAGTTTGCTTGTAAGGTCGTCAGTTGGTTTGGAAGGGGAAACAAGTGAGTGTGTACAGCTCTCTCAGACATCGATAGCACCAACGTTGGATGAAGGCAACATCATGTCTCCGCCTGCACTTTCCTCACAAACCTGCATTTTTCCAGGGACACCCTACTCAACACCGTCTACACACAGCAGCCAGATCTCTGTCCCTCAGATGTGGTCAAATAAAAGGCCACTTCCTCCGACCCATGACAAAGCTAAGAGGTTGACTCTATCCCTCTGTAAGCTGTTGGCTACCGAAATGCTGCCTTTCCGCCTAGTGGACACACAGGATTTTAGAGACCTTATGTCTGTCGCTGTGCCCCAGTACCAGATGCCTAGTCGCCACTACTTCTCTAAGAAAGGTGTGCCCGCGCTACACCAGCATGTCGCACACAACATCACCGCTTCCTTGAGAAACTCTGTGTGTGAACGGGTGCATTTCACCACCGATACTTGGACCAGTAAGCATGGACAGGGACGTTACATGTCGCTGACTGGGCACTGGGTAACTATGGTGATAGATGGTGAAGGGTCTGCTGCACAAGTCTTGCCGTCCCCACGACTTGTGTGTCAATCCTCTGTCTGTCCAAGTTCCGCCACTGCTTCTGCATCCTCCACCTCATCTGGGTCCTCCACCTCCGCCCCAAGCCTGCCTGGTCAGGCCACCAGCGTTCTCACTGCGCAGAAGGAATCACGCACCCCTCATTACTATGCTGGCAGCAGAGCGCAACGGCATCAGGCGGTCTTTAGCTTGACATGTCTTGGTAATAAGAGTCACACAGCTGAGGAGTTGTGGTCAGCTTTGCGGTCCGAGTTTAATAAATGGTTGTCTCCACTCAAACTGCAGCCTGGTAAGGCCGTGTGCGACAATGCTGCAAACCTGGGTGCGGCACTTCGCCTGGGCAAGGTGACACACGTACCTTGTATGGCTCACGTGTTGAACCTTGTCGTGCAGCAATTTTTAACACACTATCCCGGCCTAGATGGCCTTCTGAACAGGGCACGAAAACTGTCAGCTCACTTCCGCCGTTCAAGCGCCGCAGCAGAGCGACTTGCATCGCTCCAGAAGTCTTTCGGCCTGCCGGTTCATCGCCTGAAATGCGATGTGGCGACACGCTGGAATTCAACTCTCCACATGTTACAGCGACTGTGGCAGCACCGCAGAGCCCTGGTGCAATACGTCATGACGTATAGCCTGGGCCAACGAGATGCAGAGGTGGGGCAGATCACCCTGATGGAGTGGTCTCAGATCAAGGACCTATGCACCCTTCTGCACAGTTTCGACATGGCGACGAATATGTTTAGCTCTGACAATGCCATTATCAGCATGACGATTCCAGTCATTTACATGCTGGAGCACACGCTAAACACTATTCGGAGTCAGGGGGTGGGACAACATGAAGGGGAGGAACTACAGGAGGATTCATATGCGCAAGGGACAACAACATCACGAAGGTCCAGACGTTCATCATCACCAACGCAGCAGGCATGGGACCATGGGGGACAGGGATCGACAAGGGCGCATAGTAGCAGGCGAAATGTTGAGCAAGGTGCAGGAGAACATGAAGAAATGGAGGACGAACTGTCCATGGACATGGAAGACTCAGCGGATGAGGGAGACCTTGGTCAAATTTCAGTTGAAAGAGGTTGGGGTCAGATGTCAGAGGAAGAAAGAACGGGTAGCACCTCTATGCCACAAACACAGCATGGACTTGGTCCGCATGGCTGCGCAAGACACATGAGTGCCTTTTTGTTGCACTACCTCCAACATGACAGTCGTATTGTCAAAATTAGAAGTGATGATGACTACTGGATTGCCACACTATTAGATCCCCGGTACAAGTCCAAATTTTGTGACATAATTCCAGCCATAGAAAGGGACGCACGTATGCAGGAGTATCAGCAGAAGCTGTTACTAGATCTTAGCTCGGCTTTTCCACCAAACAACCGTGCAGGTGCAGGGAGTGAATCTCCCAGTTGTAACTTGACAAACATGGGACGGTCTCGTCATCTTCAACAGTCTACCCGTACCAGTAGGACCTTTTCTGGTGCCGGTAACAGCAATTTTATGGAATCTTTTCATAATTTTTTTAGACCCTCTTTTGCAAGGCCACCAGAGACAACAAGTCTGACACATAGTCAACGGCTGGAGAGGATGATACAGGAGTATCTCCAAATGAACATCGATGCCATGACTGTGCAACTGGAGCCTTGCTCCTTTTGGGCTTCAAACCTACAAAAATGGCCAGAGCTCGCAACTTACGCCTTGGAGATTTTGTCGTGTCCAGCTGCCAGCGTTGTCTCTGAACGTGTATTCAGTGCTGCTGGGTGTGTGCTGACAGATAAGCGCACGCGTCTGTCCAGTGACAATGTGGACAGACTGACGTTCATCAAAATGAACAAGTCATGGATCCAGAAGGAATTTACTACCCCTGTGTCATCCTGGGGAGAGTAAATGCTTGTGGATTTGGAATGTGCTTGATGCAAATCAAAACATCCTGTTTGCAACTAGGGCCCAAGTGCTGCCACTGATGGGGTGGGTGTCTGTGTGGCCCAATTTTTGGAAAAAAGGGAGACTCCGCTTGGAGTAACCCTTGCTTGCTGTGTTTTTAAAAGAAGCCAAGATGAACAGAGCTGGGATCAGGAAAGACTTTGCTACCTACCCCGGTGTCATCCTGGGGACGGCTAAGAATAGCGTATTTTTGAATGTGCTTGATGCAAATCAAAACATCCTGTTTGCAACTAGGGCCCAAGTGCTGCCACTGATGGGGTGGGTGTCTGTGTGGCCCAATTTTTGGAAAAAAGGGAGACTCCGCTTGGAGTAACCCTTGCTTACATTGTTTTTAAAAGAAGCCAAGATGAACAAGTCATGGGTCAGCAAAGACTTTGCTACCTACCCCGGTGTCATCCTGGGGACGGCTAAGAATAGCGTATTTTTGAATGTGCTTGATGCAAATCAAAACATCCTGTTTGCAACTAGGGCCCAAGTGCTGCCACTGATGTGGTGGGTGTCTGTGTGGCCCAATTTTTGGAAAAAAGGGAGACTCCGCTTGGAGTAACCCTTGCTTGCTGTGTTTTTAAAAGAAGCCAAGATGAACAGAGCTGGGATCAGGAAAGACTTTGCTACCTACCCCGGTGTCATCCTGGGGACGGATAAGAATGGCGTATTTTTGAATGTGCTTGATGCAAATCTAGCTGTGAAGTGTACAACTGGGGCACAACTGCTGCCACTGAATGGGTGGGTGTGTGTGGGGCCCAATTTTTGGAAAAAAGGGGAGACTCCGCTTGGAGTAACCCTTGCTTACATTGTTTTTAAAAGAAGCCAAGATGAACAAGTCATGGGTCAGCAAAGACTTTGCTACCTACCCCAGTGTCATCCTGGGGACGGCTAAGAATAGCGTATTTTTGAATGTGCTTGATGCAAATCAAAACATCCTGTTTGCAACTAGGGCCCAAGTGCTGCCACTGATGGGGTGGGTGTCTGTGTGGCCCAATTTTTGGAAAAAAGGGAGACTCCGCTTGGAGTAACCCTTGCTTGCTGTGTTTTTAAAAGAAGCCAAGATGAACAGAGCTGGGATCAGGAAAGACTTTGCTACCTACCCCGGTGTCATCCTGGGGACGGCTAAGAATAGCGTATTTTTGAATGTGCTTGATGCAAATCAAAACATCCTGTTTGCAACTAGGGCCCAAGTGCTGCCACTGATGGGGTGGGTGTCTGTGTGGCCCAATTTTTGGAAAAAAGGGAGACTCCGCTTGGAGTAACCCTTGCTTACATTGTTTTTAAAAGAAGCCAAGATGAACAAGTCATGGGTCAGCAAAGACTTTGCTACCTACCCCGGTGTCATCCTGGGGACGGCTAAGAATAGCGTATTTTTGAATGTGCTTGATGCAAATCAAAACATCCTGTTTGCAACTAGGGCCCAAGTGCTGCCACTGATGTGGTGGGTGTCTGTGTGGCCCAATTTTTGGAAAAAAGGGAGACTCCGCTTGGAGTAACCCTTGCTTGCTGTGTTTTTAAAAGAAGCCAAGATGAACAGAGCTGGGATCAGGAAAGACTTTGCTACCTACCCCGGTGTCATCCTGGGGACGGATAAGAATGGCGTATTTTTGAATGTGCTTGATGCAAATCTAGCTGTGAAGTGTACAACTGGGGCACAACTGCTGCCACTGAATGGGTGGGTGTGTGTGGGGCCCAATTTTTGGAAAAAAGGGGAGACTCCGCTTGGAGTAACCCTTGCTTACATTGTTTTTAAAAGAAGCCAAGATGAACAAGTCATGGGTCAGCAAAGACTTTGCTACCTACCCCAGTGTCATCCTGGGGACGGCTAAGAATAGCGTATTTTTGAATGTGCTTGATGCAAATCAAAACATCCTGTTTGCAACTAGGGCCCAAGTGCTGCCACTGATGGGGTGGGTGTCTGTGTGGCCCAATTTTTGGAAAAAAGGGAGACTCCGCTTGGAGTAACCCTTGCTTGCTGTGTTTTTAAAAGAAGCCAAGATGAACAGAGCTGGGATCAGGAAAGACTTTGCTACCTACCCCGGTGTCATCCTGTGGACGGCTAAGAATAGCGTATTTTTGAATGTGCTTGATGCAAATCAAAACATCCTGTTTGCAACTAGGGCCCAAGTGCTGCCACTGATGGGGTGGGTGTCTGTGTGGCCCAATTTTTGGAAAAAAGGGAGACTCCGCTTGGAGTAACCCTTGCTTGCTGTGTTTTTAAAAGAAGCCAAGATGAACAGAGCTGGGATCAGGAAAGACTTTGCTACCTACCCCGGTGTCATCCTGGGGACGGTTAAGAATAGCGTATTTTTGAATGTGCTTGATGCAAATCTAGCTGTGAAGTGTACAACTGGGGCACAACTGCTGCCACTGAAGGGGTGGGTGTGTGTGGGGCCCAATTTTTGGAAAAAAGGGAGACTCCGCTTGGAGTAACCCTTGCTTGCTGTGTTTTTAAAAGAAGCCAAGATGAACAGAGCTGGGATCAGGAAAGACTTTGCTACCTACCCCGGTGTCATCCTGGGGACGGATAAGAATGGCGTATTTTTGAATGTGCTTGATGCAAATCTAGCTGTGAAGTGTACAACTGGGGCACAACTGCTGCCACTGAAGGGGTGGGTGTGTGGGGCCCAATTTTTGGAAAAAAGGGAGACTCCGCTTGGAGTCACCTTGCGGTGTTTTACATGACTTTAGAAGGGCGTGCCATGCCTATATCTGTGTGTCCTCCTCTTTTTCCTTGTCCAGCTGTTTTGTTTTCGCATGAGTACATGTCCTTGTCACTTTCCCATGTGTTTGTGTTGTGTTGTGAGTTGTTTGTCACCTTTTGGACACCTTTGAGGGTGTTTTCTAGGTGTTTTACTGTGTTTGTGATTGCCTGCCATTGTTTCCTATGGGCTCGAGTTCGGTTCGTCGAACGTTCGACGAGCCGAACTCGAGCCAGACCCCCCGTTCGGCGAACCGCCTCGAGCCGAACCGGGACCGGTTCGCTCATCTCTAGTCAGGAGGATTCAGGGAGAACAGATTCATGTTCCTGTTTTGTTTTTCTGATACATCACTTGTCCATGAAATACAATGGAAAAATTTGTTCACCTATTTTCTTCATAAATTTGCTAAAACCAAAGTCCAAACATTATTTAATTCAGTAATGCGTTGCGATGGGCAGTAAGTCAGCAAATCACAAATCAGGTGAAATTTTTACCTCACCACCTGAACATTGCTACATGAAGAATACTGTTATTTAACAACCATTTATTACAGGGAACCTGTCACCAGTTTTGGGTCCTATAAGATGCAGCCACCCCCACTGGGCTCTTATATACAGCATTCTAACATACTGTGTGCCCCCGTGGAAGCAGCAGAACTGCTCGGATCCGGGATCACTGTGCCTCAAGGGTCTCCGGACCCGGGGGTCGTGTGGCAACTCAAATGAAAAGGGTTATTTACAGGGGAATATATATATATAGTTTGTGACGCCACCCGTGGTGGACGGTAATTTGCCGTTGGGACTACCCGGGGTGATGAAGTAAGGCAGCAAGGTGTCGTAGCCCTCCACGAGTAGGGGGATGCCCCGGGACTCGGTGTGGGATGCCGTGGGATGCAGTGGTCACTCTCGTACTCACTCAGTCAACAAGCAGACTCTGAAAACCGGGTAAACCAACTCTCTGGGTGCCGCTGCCGCTGAGGGCAACTCGTCCGGGTCTCATCCCCTATAGTGTTGCCTGGTGATCTGTGACCTGCCTCCTGGCAATAAGCCTAACTTCAACGTGGTGGCCCAGTAGTATGGAACTTGCCGGGCCCCGCTCCCCACTGTGGCTAAGTGTGGGAGTTTGCTCTCAGGGCTCACGCTTGGGATTTTCTGGACTGTTTTGGATTGGAAAGTCCTATCCCCCTCGTTGCGCTAATGCCCCGATTCTGGAGTGGGTGGGAACAGATCATAAAGGCTCCATTCTCCTCAGGTGAATTGTCGGGTTGCCTTAAGCTACTCTCCAACCTAGGGTCCATGTACCCTGTCATGCCTTCGGTCCCGGACCAGTGATAATGCTAGGCTGCCAGCTGTCCTCCTCGACAGGTCCAGGTCCCTTGCCACAATCCCCTGCTACCAGGGGTCCGACTCCTCCTCCAGACCACCGTCTGCAACCTAGACAGCTTCTCTAGGAGCCACCACTCCCAACCTCCTCTGACACTCACTCTCTGACTACACACTGACTACACTCCTCACCTCCCCTCCCTGACCCCCCAGATGGGCGACTCTATTTTACTCAAGCTGTCGACTGGTGCATCTGGTGGGTGTGGTGCAGGGTGTATCTAGGATTTGATGTTTGTGGCAATAATATTAGATAGGGACCCAGAACCATGAGGGACTTAGAATACTGCATGGAAGGGCAGTTTGTGCAGTACCCTGTGATGACCTGATAGTCCAGGGGCGTCACATTGTATAGAAGAGGCCAGGCCACTGTGTAGAACATTAAAAACACTTTATAATACTCACCTAGGAGGACACTACAGTGCACAACAGTCAGATGGGTGGCACCGTTCTCCGGGACCGGCACCTCCTCTTTCGGCCATCTTGGTCTTCCTTCTTCTGAAGTCTGGGTACAGTCCTACGTCATATACACAGGCCGGTATTGAGATCCTGTGCAGGCACACTATAATACTTTGATCTGCCCTGAGCAGGGCAGATCAAAGTAAGCCTGCGCAGGACCTCAGTGCGAATGTGAGTGTGTAGGACGCGTCATGCACGCAGGCTTCAGAAGAAGGAAGACCAAGATGGCCGAAAGAAGAGGCGCCAGTCCCGGAGAACAGCGCCACCCATCTGACTGGTGTGCACCGGAGCGACCTCCTAGGTGAGTATTATAAAGTGTTTTTTATGTTCTACACAGCGGCCTGGGCTCTTACATACAGCATGTTAGAATGCTGTATATAAGAGCCCA
Source organism: Anomaloglossus baeobatrachus (assembly GCF_048569485.1). Lineage (NCBI taxonomy): Eukaryota > Metazoa > Chordata > Amphibia > Anura > Aromobatidae > Anomaloglossus > Anomaloglossus baeobatrachus. The sequence continues at coordinate 329,765,260 of NC_134356.1, read as the reverse complement.
GTGGTGGTGTCCGCAGCTTATAAGCCCCAAAACTTGTGACAGGTTCCTTTTAAGACATCTTTATGTACAGAATTGTGCAGCCAAGATGAACGAGCAAGATCAAACTGCTTATACATGTTTAAAAGAATTGGCCACTACTTTTTTATTGATAATCTATTTTAACTGAGTGGGGGTGAGACATCTGGCAGCCCTGCTGTGACGCCCTGGGCAAGCCAGGGGTCACAGGTCACAACACCACACGCACCCCACATTCCCTGCAGGTACACACTAGGTCAAAACACAAATCCTTGTTGCCTTCCTCCAGGGGCTGGTGTCCACACCAGGGGGTGGGCCAGGCGGTTGGCTCCACCCACCAAGGAGTTCACAGCTCTGGAGGCGGGAAAACCAGGCAGATAGAAGTGGAAGTTCAAAGTGAGAGGAAGTGGTAGAGGAGCTAAAGGAAAAGCAACAGAGAAAGTGACAGAAAGAAGCCTGAAGTTAGTCCGGGTGTGTGCCCCGGACTGAGACAGCAAGGTTGGCAGACGGCGGTGACCGTCTGCAGGCGAGACTGATTGGAGGTTGCCGAAAGGACCGTGGACGGGTGGTGACCCGGCGGTACCGGAGCGGTATACGAAGATTAGTCAGCACCAGGGCAGGGGCCTTTCGGATCCCGGCAAGGCTAGGAGTCGCCGAATTTGCCAAATCCGTCAGTGAAGGGGACGACTGTCTCCCAACAACCAAGTCCCGTTTGAAGGCAACAGTCCGATTGTTAAGGGGAGACACCGCCACCGCCAAGGCACCAGTTTCCCAGGGCCAGCGCCTGCGGGCAAGAGTGGAGCTCCTCCGGCTCATATCTAAGCTGGGGAGCGGGTTACCGGTGGGAACCCATCGCTACCAAACAACAACACATAGGTGCAGGGAACAGACCGTCACCGTCAACTGCAGGGGATATCAGCAGCGCAACCGTCTGAGGGACCCGTCCAACCAGCCATTTGTTTACCGAGAACTGTGTCGTGTTTACTGGCTGAGTGAGTACCTCGCTGCCCCTGCGCCCCTGCACCTCCACAGGCCCCATACCCGGCTGTCCACCATCCAACCCCATCACTGGGCCCCGGGATCACCAACCCCTACCCACGGAGGGGTAACACAACAACTGGCTGCTCCATACCATCACTCCCGGGATCCCCAGCCAGAGCAGCGGTGGTGTACACCTAATCACCACAACCGTGGGTGGCGTCACGGACAATAGACTATCCCCACACCCAAACCCCCTTTCACTCACGGGCGAGGAGCGCCGCTCGAGTCCCCGGGATCCGGCCCATCGCTCGAGCCACCGAGCCGCGGCAGCCGGACCTGAGCAGCAGTGGGAGAGCGCGGCGTCCCCTCCTCCGCCCGCGACAACTTGGCGTCACGAACAGGATCTTACCGCTCTGCCGTTGGGTAGAGGTGCGCCTTGTGACCGCCGGAGGTATCCGGCTGAAAAATTTCAGAAGTCGCCATCTTTGGCGCGAAAAGTTCCGTCTTCTCGAGTAGCAGAGGCGCGAAGGCCAAAACCCCGCCCCAATAGAGGAGGGGCCGGAAAGAAGCTAAGGGGGACGCGATGGCGGCTGGCTGCATGTGAGGTGGCTATAAAAGCAGGGACGCCAGGACCCTGTGGCCATCTTGTTGCTAGTTCCTGGAAAGCACGACTGCCGAGATGTCCGCTCCAATCAATAACAGCGAAACCCCCGCGCCCGGCACGGCGACGTGGTTGAGGGACCGGACCGTCCCGCTGAGTAATCGTCTGCAGGCCCATATGCAACTCCTCCTGGAGGAGTGGGAGACCGACATGGCGGACGTGGTGGCTGCTATGTGGAGACGTGAGGTAGAAGAGGATTTGGGGAGCGGGTAAGCGACCCACGCCCCTGTATTCCTGAGGGATCAGCCATTGGAGCTGAGGGGCCCGGCCGGCTTCCGCTCACCCTGCCTCTCTCCCCGCTACCCGTGATAGCTGCTGCCGCCCCGCCATTAGGCCCGCTACCTGTCCACCCGGTAGCGATACCCTGCCAAGCCGCCTCGGCGGGCGAGCCGGCTGCAGACGTCCAGGACGTACCTGAAGTGCACCAGGGGGAACCGCTAGGACCGCGGCCCCTTAACAGCATGGTGCCAGAAGTCCCGGCAGTGATTGTGTCAGACCCCGAGCCCGGGACCGTGGCCTGGATGAAAGCCCGGGAGATTCAATTCCACCAGCGTCAGCAGGATCAGATCTTCAGGATGATGGAGCAGTGGACCAACGAGGTGGAGATGCTGATTGCAACTGCCCCGATGTACGGAGGGGGAACAGATGTAGCAGAACCGACTGGTGACCCATGTCCCTATGTCCTACCAGGACCGGCCACTGCGGCTGAGGGGCCCGGCCTAGTCTCGACCTATGCATCATCCTTGCCGCTACTGCTGGGGCGCCTCAGTGTAAACTCGCCTGACCTGCTGCCCCGTGCTGCTGCAGAGGGCTCTGCTGTGCTGGATGCTGGAGGCCAGGAAGCTGCGGCAGCTGGCGGTAACCCGCCTGGCGCAGGAACAAGAGATGATGACTCCGGCCCCAGCCCCGGGTCCGCTGCTGAGTTTGAAGAGGCGAGTGAGCGTTCCCGCTATGTGGGAGACCCCGTGGTTTTCCATACCCCGCGTACCGGTGGAAATGGGTACGGGGTGCCACTGTCACAGCAGGCATATCAGTGCATGTTTGATACGCGGGTGGCAGAGGATGGGTCCGCCTCAGCAGAAGAATCTGAGTAAGGCAGCGGAGCACCGTTGTCCAGTCCCCGTTGGGACCACCACTGAGTCTTGTTTGAAGTTTTTGTGAAAATGATAAGATGATAACCGAACAGTCACCTGATTCTACCGTGATTCGGAAACCGGCCGTTGCCGGCACCGTTGTCCCCGTGGGGACCGTTCAAAAGGTTGCATAAGGGACTCCTTATGGACAAGCCCGTGAACTTGCAGGGCAACCACAAACGCTAGTAGCTTGTAAATAAGTTGTGTTACCGTTACCGTTTCCGCAATTACCGCCTCCGGAGAGGCAGGTTGGAGGGAGGGCTCACAGCAGAGCAGGCTGGGGCCCAGCCACCACAGGGACCGGTGGCTACCCTCTGGAGGGGAAGGACAGATCCCGCTCGGGTAACTTGTGCTGGACTGGGGTCAAGGGGTGCTGCCTGGGTTTTAGGGGCAGCATCAGGGCCAGGTTACTTGGGTGGGAGAGAGCGGAGACCGTAACCGTTAACCGTTTTAATGTTTGCAACGTTTAAGAACCGAACCTCCCGATGTGGGATGACGATATAAACTGTAAATATGTTACCATTTTTCTTAAAACATGCAGATGTGTCTTTTTAGATAGTGTATGTAAACTTCTGGTTTTAACTGTATTTGAGAAAGGTGAAATATTTTGCTTGTAATTGGAAATATTCCCTGGAGTTAATAGGTCCTCTTCAAAACTCATCTATTTACATATATAACTGAATCCTTATAGAACATAATTTGAGCAGTCTTTCTATTGTATGCTCAGCTGTTTGTATCCCAGACTCAAGGGCAAAGCCATAAAACATGTAATGATAGCATTCAATTGTTCCTTCCTCTCTATCTATATCTCTCCCTTTCCTCTAGTTACATTGAGAGAAACTGTTCACTATCCCACTCACTGCACAGAGAGATACTTGAGTGAATCAATGCCTGTAGCGTGTCAAATAGTAGACATTTTTTTGTTGCTCATGATGAAGTGTCCCTTTATCGCAGTGTTTCTCAAACTCTAGTCTTCATGGACCCCAACAAGTCATGTTTTCAGGATTTCCTTACTATTGAACAGGTGATGGAATCATTATCAATGCATCACCTGTGCTATATTAAGGAAATCCTGAAAACATGACCTGTTGGGGGTCATGAGGACTGGAGTTTGGGAACCACTGCTTTATCGCTATCCTATATCCTATCGTATCCTATAAGGTTACAAAAAATTATGAATATTGGGATGTGCAGTTCATTGGTGACATCTATTAGAAAGTAACTAGGACATTTTTGGGAGGAAAAGTGCATCTTATAATCTGAAAAATATAGTACTTATTTTCCTGACTGCATGTGTGCATGTTTATATTTCAAATATGCATGTGTAATATGTAGGGATGATTGAATACCTCAAATATTCGGCTTCGTGAATATTTTCCGAATAGGTCGCCGCTATTCGACTATTCGCGAATATTCGATGCGCAATGTAAGTCTATGAGAAACTCGAATAACAACTATTCGGAACTATTCGGGCTTCCCATAGACTTACATTGCGCATCGAATATTCGAATATCGGCAACCTATTCGGAAAATATTTGTAAAGCCGAATATTTGAGGTATTTGATCATCCCTAGTAATATGCTAAGATGTGTAAAGTATTTGCATATGCATGTTATTATATTGGGCTTCACTTCAATATGCATGTGTGTGTGTTTACATACAGTTAGGTCCAGAAATATTTGGACAGTGACACAATTTTCGCGAGTTGGGCTCTGCATGCCACCACATTGGATTTGAAATGAAATCTCGACAACAGAATTCAAGTGCAGATTGTAACGTTTAATTTGAAGGTTTGAACAAAAATATCTGATAGAAATTGTAGGAATTGTACACATTTCTTTACAAACACTCCACATTATAGGAGGTCAAAAGTAATTGGACAAATAAACCAAACCCAAACAAAATATTTTTATTTTCAATATTTTGTTGCGAATCCTTTGGAGGCAATCACTGCCTTAAGTCTGGAATCCATGGACATCACCAAACGCTGGGTTTCCTCCTTCTTAATGCTTTGCCAGACCTTTACAGCCGCAGCCTTCAGGTCTTGCTTGTTTGTGGGTCTTTCCGTCTTAAGTCTGGATTTGAGCAAGTGAAATACATGCTCAATTGGGTTAAGATCTGGTGATTGACTTGGCCATTGCAGAAGGTTCCACTTTTTTGCACTCATGAACTCCTGGGTAGCTTTGGCTGTATGCTTGGGGTCATTGTCCATCTGTACTATGAAGCGCCGTCTGATCAACTTTGTTCGGCTCACAAACTCTATTCTTGTTTATCCCAGACATATTTGGTAGTTAATATCAGATCTCTGTGCAGGTCAGTTAAGTTCTTCTACACCAAACTCCCCCAACTATGCCTTCATGGACCTTGCTTTGTGCACGGGGCCTGGAACAGAAAAGGACCCAAATTCTTCCCACAAGTTTGGAAGCATACAATTGTCCAATGTAGTTAGGCTGCTTTCACACATCAGTTTTTTGCTATAAGGCACGATCCGGCAAAAAAAGTGATGCGACGGATCCGGCGAAAAAACGGATCAGTCGCATCAGTTTTTTCCATCCATTTCTTCCGTTTTTTGACGGATGCATTTTGATACTGAGCATGCTGAGTTAAAAAAAACGGATCCGGCGGCCGTAATCCGTTCTTTGCCGTATTACGCCGGATCCGGCGTCCATAGGCTTCCATTATAAAACACGCCATATGGTGCCGGAGACAAAAAACGTTCACCTCAACGTTCCATCTGGCTGCCGGACAAGCAAATTTTGCCGGATCCGGCGAAAGCCAGATGGAACGCAAGACGATCCAGCGCAATCCGGCGCTAATAAAAGTCTATGGGGGAAAAACGAATCCAGCGTCAACAGACATCGGATACGTTTTTTCATGTTTCTGCTGGATTGTGCCTGATGGCAAAAAAACTGATGTGTGAAAGCAGCCTGGTATTCACCAAACTCAGACTTGAGATTTAAACTACTAGAAAAAGATTTGAAAATTTTAGAGAATAAGTTAACACAATTGTTAAGTTTTTCAAACTATTCCTCATAATTCTGCTCTGCTTGAAGGGAAACTACTGTTATTAGGGAATAAGGAGAGAATACAGCTACCATAAAATGGTGTATATTTCAACCATAAAAAGGTGTATATTTCAAATAATATCCACACTGATTCCTCTAAGCACAGTTTCCCAGCTGAACGTTATCTCTTGTCCACATTACCACAGCTGTAATAGATTAGTAGGATGGCACAGGTTACCAGAATCCCTTTCTGCCCACGTAGTCATTCCTCTCTATATAATGGAAAAAGAAATACGGCAACTCCTTATTTTGTGAGTATAGATTGCTTACAATACTTCACTTGTTTTTAATGTTATCTTAACTAAAGAATAAAACAATTTACAGTTGTATATTGTATTTCTGTATATATTGCAGCCCATCGCTATGCAGAGATGGTATTCTAGTGGGTAAAGTGTTAAGTGCCTTTAATGGAGGAGGCTCAGGATCCACAGTTATAGCAGAGAACAATCCACTTGGATTCACAGCCTGAGGCTTTAATGATCAGTATCCAGGTATTTCAGAACTGTGCTGAACAATATTTTTAACAAGATTTTTATACTGAGAAGCAAAAGAGTAACAATGTTTTGAACATTTGCCTTTCAGGCTCCATATCTCTCCATCCCTTACAGCTTTGAGTGTGATACTACCTTAATTTCATAGACAATCATCTTGGCTATGTCATACATAAATTTGACTTGCAATTATTTAGCATATGATTAGTTATGCAAATCTTATCATGTCACTGCATTGTTGCTGTTTTGCCACTAAAAATCTAAATTTAATTTTAATTGTTATTATTTTGTTAGTACTGTATTTTTTAAATCCACCATTGGCTTCTAACACTGCCTGAATCCTTCTGAGTATGCTAGCAGATTCGAGCATGTCTCGGCCAAAATCTGATCCCAGGTCTCTTCTACGTGTCACTGTATTGTAACTGTTTTGTTCATAACAATCAAAATTTTAATTTTAATTTTTTTTTAATAATTTGAAGTCCACCTTTGGCTGTGATCTCACTATTATGAAGCATGAGTCAATTCTACTGTCATGTTTGTTGTTCCAGCACTGATAGACCTTGTGATGAGCCAACTTGTTGACTCCGAAATTTTGCCTGGACATCCACCTCTTGGTTTTTGAATGGATGGACTTCATTTCACATTCTTCCAACTTTCATGGACTCACATGATGCAGTTTGACAATTTTCTTTGCTGAGAGACCGCTATCGATGTGAAGCTATTCCTCTTGCCTTTGGAAATCTTCTTCATGCTGCTCTTTGATATGAACCAGTGACCTTTTGCTTGGGAATCAACCTAATAACAACACTGAGTTATTAGGGAATGTGATAACCTGAATAACTAATCATATGCTAAATAGTTGCAAGTGAAATTTATGTATGAGATAGCCAAGATGATTGTCTATAAAATGATGGTAGCTGCAGTGGATGGTGAGATACAGAGTCTGAAAGTTAAACGTTCAAAACATTGATACCCTCTTGCTCATCATTGTACTTCAAATTGTTTTTTCCACTGTATTTATCTAATATTTCTATTAATGGTCTGCATAGACCCTTTTCACAATTCAAATTGACTGCACTAATAGCAGTACATATCCAAAACTGAAGGTCATACTGTAGTATCAGCCATAAATCATATTAGCATAATATAGTATTGTCTACAATGTGTCCACTATATGTCAATGCTGGAGAGAATACAAAATAAATAATAATTTCAGAGCCTAAATTAGTTAGGTCACTTTCAGAATTACATTTTTTTCAATAATGTTCTTTCTTTGTTTTACACTGAAAATAACATATACTCATTATCTGTTATGGTAAAAAAATATAGAGATATGGCCGATTTTTATCTTGGATCACAATTATTCATTTAAGTCTGTGCGTCAGCGAAAATATCAGATAGCACATTCATGGTCATGGCATCCTAGTCTGCTGGAAGAAGCTTGAGAAACCTCCATTAGAATTTTTTTGTATATTAGAAAAATTGATGAAACACTAGTGTTCAAAATTCACACACTGATCAAATACTGCTGAAAATCTGATCCATTAGACTGGTTTCAGACAACTTTTTTATCTCGTGCACTAAAACGTTTTTTTTTTCACCACCTCTAAAGTCAGACACCACCTACAGTTAGGTCCAGAAATATTTGGACAGTGACACAAGTTTTGCTATTTTAGCTGTTTACAAAAACATGTTCAGAAATACAATTATATATATAATATGGGCTGAAAGTGCACACTCCCAGCTGCAATATGAGAGTTTTCACATCCAAATCGGAGAAAGGGTTTAGGAATCATAGCTCTGTAATGCATAGCCTCCTCTTTTTCAAGGGACCAAAAGTAATTGGACAAGTGACTCTAAGGGCTGCAATTAACTCTGAAGGCGTCTCCCTCGTTAACCTGTAATCAATGAAGTAGTTAAAAGGTCTGGGGTTGATTACAGGTGTGTGGTTTTGCATTTGGAAGCTGTTGCTGTGACCAGACAACATGCGGTCTAAGGAACTCTCAATTGAGGTGAAGCAGAACATCCTGAGGCTGAAAAAAAAGAAAAAATCCATCAGAGAGATAGCAGACATGCTTGGAGTAGCAAAATCAACAGTCGGGTACATTCTGAGAAAAAAGGAATTGACTGGTGGGCTTGGGAACTCAAAAAGGCCTGGGCGTCCACGGATGACAACAGTGGTAAATGATCGCCGCATACTTTCTTTGGTGAAGAAGAACCCGTTCACAACATCAACTGAAGTCCAGAACACTCTCAGTGAAGTAGGTGTATCTGTCTCTAAGTCAACAGTAAAGAGAAGACTCCATGAAAGTAAATACAAAGGGTTCACATCTAGATGCAAACCATTCATCAATTCCAAAAATAGGCAGGCCAGAGTTAAATTTGCTGACAAATACCTCATGAAGCCAGCTCAGTTCTGGAAAAGTATTCTATGGACAGATGAGACCAAGATCAACCTGTACCAGAATGATGGGAAGAAAAAAGTTTGGAGAAGAAAGGGAACGGCACATGATCCAAGGCACACCACATCCTCTGTAAAACATGGTGGAGGCAACGTGATGGCATGGGCATGCATGGCTTTCAATGGCACTGGGTCACTTGTGTTTATTGATGACATAACAGCAGACAAGAGTAGCCGGATGAATTCTGAAGTGTACCGGGATATACTTTCAGCCCAGATTCAGCCAAATGCCGCAAAGTTGATCCGATGGCGCTTCATAGTACAGATGGACAATGACCCCAAGCATACAGCCAAAGCTACCCAGGAGTTCATGAGTGCAAAAAAGTGGAACATTCTGCAATGGCCAAGTCAATCACCAGATCTTAAGCCAATTGAGCATGCATTTCACTTGCTCAAATCCAGACTTAAGACGGAAAGACCCACAAACAAGCAAGACCTGAAGGCTGCGGCAGTAAAGGCCTGGCAAAGCATTAAGAAGGAGGAAACCCAGCGTTTGGTGATGTCCATGGGTTCCAGACTTAAGGCAGTGATTGCCTCCAATGGATTCGCAGCAAAATATTGAACATAAAAATATTATGTTTGGGTTTGGTTTATTTGTCCAATTACTTTTGACCTCCTAAAATGTGGAGTGTTTGTAAGAAATGTGTACAATTCCTACAATTTCTATCAGATATTTTTGTTCAAACCTTCAAATTAAACGTTACAATCTGCACTTGAATTCTGTTGTAGAGGTTTCATTTCAAATCCAATGTGGTGGCATGCAGAGCCCAACTCGCGAAAATTGTGTCACTGTCCAAATATTTCTGGACCTAACTGTAAGTGTGCGACCTCATCAATGCTCTTCTAGCTCTACGGGCAAAGCTTCCCACACAGACCCACCAGAATTCTGTAGAAAGCCTTCACTCAAAGAGTGGAAGCAGTTTAATCAGCCAAATTAATGGCCAACTTCATCCTCATGCCTAAAGATTTACAATGGGATGTCATAAAAGTTCGTATAGGCATAATGTGTAGGTGTCCAAATAGTTTTGTCCATAGTTAATGTTAAACACATTTTAGATATGTTTGCTAAGAAATCCTTGGTTTTGCAGTCTACATATTTATTTTTCACAGAATGTAACCCTATTATTGCCTTACCATTGTTCAGAGTGGTAACATCTCTTTAGCAACTGATACACATTATTGATGTAAGAAATATCAATTTCCTTGACGAAACCCTGCTGGGTTTTGATATAATGAAAATGTTTTGTTTATCAAAGAAATACAAAAAAACTCACACAACAGGTTCTATTATAATATGAAAAAGCTCTGCACATCTTCATATCTAATGGCAACAATAGTCTGTGCCTTATCCATGATTTCATAAATACAGTAAAAGGGAATGTTCTGTGTGGGAAATTAAGGTTACAATAAAAGAAAAGAAAGAAAAGAAATACACTCTTTAGTATATATCTTTTATTTTTTTCCTGATTGTTTAATTATTAAAGTGTTGTAAAAATTGAAAGACTGAAGCTCGGGTCATGTGTTACAGAAATGGTGTAGATTTGCAGGTGAGATTCGGCAGCAATTTTTAGAGAAAAATTAATGTGGATGATATTTTTATAACTGTGTCTGTAAGGGCCCAGATGTTCCCTGCTATCCACCCCCACACAGTATCCACAGCTGATGGACAGTCCACAGACACGGTCTTGGGGATAACAGTTGCTTTAATATAGCAGGAACAAAGCAAATCAATACGGAATATATGTTTCACAGTCTCTCGTGGGTAGGCCACGGCAAATACAGCTTGGAGTTGAATGCTGAAGTGCAATTAGGGTACTGGAGCTTTAAGTGCACGATTTGTTTCAGAATTAATACTGGTATGCTTTAGGTTCAGAGTCTCTTGAGTTTAGAGGGTAGATATGATAAGATTGTACAGACCTGGAGTCCTGGGGTTAATTTCACTGCTAGTTCAGACACGTGCAGTACTTGTAAGCAAATGAAGACAATTGCCCAGCGTGCTACGGGGAGCGGACGGCTGGTGCGTGGACAATGGCATAAAAGCCACTAATATTGCAGTGGAGCGGGAGACCCTCAAACTTCCCCAATCTGCGTGCAGTAGGGTCTGGTATATAGTCAGTATGCCTTACTGTCTGAAGAGATGCACAATGTCAGGATAGGAAGCCTTCAGCATATTGGCTGTAAAAATCAGGAAATGATGAAATTCTAGGCCTCGGGCCTAGGAGGAGTCTTGTGGTGAAGAGATTCTCCACATAATGTCTTCCCTCAGAGGAGACTCAGCCAGAACCAGCTCATTCCAGTTGTTTCTAGACAGAGGCTGGAGAATAGCTCCACCTATTGAGCCATGTGACCAAGAACTAGCCAATAGGATAACACCCAATGAACAATTCAGATTCTTACAGTTTTCACCAGTAGATGGTGCTAGAACACAACAAATGAAAAATGCTTTACTTATAACATATAGAATAATATTACATATAAGTAAATGTACTTAAAGAAACAGACACAATCTGGACTGGGCCACTACATACTCCCCCTCTGAAGGTGAGCCGTCCTCGGCGATTGTGCGAGTGGAGGACTGCTAAGAAAGGAAGGAAATATATATTTAAGGCACAGTAACAATAAGGCAATGAACAAATGCAAAACATGAATGTGGTAGTGCCAATATGAGATAGAGTCTCTTTCCGCAATATACTATCGTCCATATGAAAGGCTCTGGAAAGGCACTTTAGTGGTCCAGTCTATAAGTCCATGGCTGTATACAGAAAATTGTGCAAATAATAAACAAGGTGCTTGGTATTACTCAGTTGCAGCAGAGACTTAAACATTACTAAACTGACCATCCAGCTAAATAAATAAACACAAGATTATATACTCATGGAAAAGGATATGACCTTTTAGTCTCTGTAGCGGGCTGGAAGTGTTCCTTTTGTGCTTCGCTCTGAACGCCTCAACACTTGATCTTCCTCTTGAGCAGGAAAGATATTGTTTGCTGGCTCAGGTGAAGTTGGCAGAGGAGCAGCAACTGTAGCAGGAACCGAGACGGGGACATATTGATAGCATGGAAGGATAAATTGAGTGTTGTAGAGGGACTCTTCCACAGTAGGTTGTCTGGCTTGTGCTTCCATTGCAGGAATTGGTGTGTAGACCGGCAAGATTTGTGAAGGAGGTCTACATCACCAGTAGATCCTCTTTGGTGCATAGCTTCATGCGGTTCCTGTGCACTGTCTGTGGGGCCATTCCGGGTTTATTCACTTCATAGACATCTGACTCAGGATATGGGATAGCTGTAACTGTGTATGGCTCTGTTTCCCAGAGTGAGTCGAGTTTTCCTGTACGGTGGTACTTCTTTAGCCATACCTTGTCTCCAACTTGAAGTGGGGAAGCATTATCTCTTTGATTGTAGCTCTCTTCTTGTTGATGGTGAGCTTCACCCATGCGGTAATCAACAATCTGTTGGGCTTCGTGTATTCTTCGCTGATGCTCTGAGACCCAATCAGTTTTTGGCAGGGGATTGATCATGTCAGGGACTTGGATTCCAAGAGAACGATCTTTTGGGAGCTGACCTTGTCTTCCAAACATCAGATAATATGGCGAGTAGCCTGTAGAACAGTGGACAGTATTGTTGTAGATTTCCACTAACTCGTCAAGCAATTGAGGCCATTCAGCTTGTTTGGTAACAGATGCTGTTCGCAGCATATTGATGAAGGTCTGGTTGACTTTCTCACAGAGGCCATTCCCTTGGGGATGATAGGCGGTTGTTCTCAGCTTTTTGCACTCATGGAATTGGCAGAGTTTTTTAAATAATTGTGACTCGAAGGCAGATCCACGATCTGTGAGGACTGCTTCAGGGCAACCGTAATGTCTCACATATTTACGGTAGAAAGTGATAGCTATAGTCCGAGCTGTAAGGTCTTTTACTGGCACAACAGCAACCCACTTAGTATAGTGATCCACCATGGTTAAGGCATACGTGTAGCCTGAACGAGTTTGTGCTAGCTTCACATGATCAAGAGCGACTAGCTCGTTTGGTTTCTGAGAATGGATTGGATGAAGAGGAGCTCTGGCATCTTTCTTTCCGACTTTTGTGAGGTTGCAAGCTGGACATTCACTACACCAATTTTCTATGTCTGACCGCATCCCAATCCAATAGAAGCGTTGGCGTATGGTGGCTTCAGTTTTGTGCACGCCAAAGTGCCCAGACTGGTCATGGTAGGCATCAAGAACAATTCACCTGAGACCGGGTCTAAGGTATTGCGCAGGATCAAGCCCTTTTGAATGAAGATTCTTTTGCGCTGTCTCCAGAGACGATTAAGCTCAACATCAGGACATCTTCTGCGTCGTCTGAAAGGTATTCTCCCAGTAGTCAGGTAATCATAGATCTCACCTAGGACACGAGACTCATTTTGAAGAGTTTCCCATCTCGATGGATCTTGGAATAGGTCAGGATTCTGTGGAGAAACATCATCAGTTTGTGTAGCAGCAACAGCATTTTGTGTAGCAAACCTTTGATAGAAGGGAGGCATCTCAACATCTTCCCACAGATCTTCCTCAGGAGGCTCTTCTCCTTCGGGCAAACGGGATAACCTATCAGCATTGATGTTGATCTTGCCACTGCGATACTTAATATCAAAGCAGAAATTCGCTAATCTTGAAGCCCATCTCTGTTCAAGAGCACCTAGCCGTGCAGTATTGAGATGAGCGAGAGGATTATTGTCCGTGTAAATGGTGAAGGGTGTTGCAGCGAGGTAATCTTTGAACTTCTCTGTGACTGCCCACACAAGAGCTAGCAGCTCTAACTTGAATGAACTGTAATTGCTATCGTTTTTCTCTGCACCTCTCAAGCTTCGGTTGGCAAATGCAATGACTCTCTCTTTGTCACCCTGGACTTGTGATAGTACCGCTCCGAGGCCTTGGTGGCTGGCATCCGTGTAGACACGGAAAGGATGATGGTAGTCAGGGTACGCCAGAATTGGAGGTGAAGTCAATAGACTTTTCAACATCTGAAAGGCAGTTTCTTGTCGCTCAGACCAATTAATTGGAAGTCTTCTGTCGTAGTTTTCTCTAGGGCAACCTTGTAGGAGCTCTGTAAGGGGTTCTGCTATTTGCGCAAAATGAGGTATGAAGCGGCGGTAGTAGCCCGCAAAACCTAGGAATCTTCTGATTTCTTTGACGGTTCTTGGGGTGTTCCAGTTGTTCACAGCTGAGATCTTTTCAGGGTCAGGCTGGATACCTTCGGCACTTACAACATGACCCAGGTAGTTGACTTTTGGCTTGAGCAGATGACACTTTGACGGTTTTAGTTTCAAGCCATGTTCAATAAGTACCTGGAATACTTCTGCAAGGCGGCATAGGTGGTCTTCATAAGTGCGAGAGTATACGACAACATCATCAAGATATAACAGAACGCTCTGGAAGTTGAGGTGACCAAGACATCTTTCCATGAGTCGCTGAAATGTAGCAGGGGCGTTGCATAACCCAAACGGCATATCGTTTAAGACCCCACTCTTCTCTCGGAGGCAGCCCCCTGCCGGACTCAGGAGGTTGAGTTGGTCTAGAAGAAGCAAGCCGTCCCCTAGGTACCCACTGCTGGAGTAGGGTAGTCGGCCAGGTTGCAATAGGGATTGTAGGCAGATTCAGACTCTCAGTAAAAGCCGAGAGGTCCTCTGGGGATCGCAGGACCATCCATCGGGAGTCCTTTCGCACCGATAGGGAGAGTGGAAATCCCCACCGGAACGGTAGACCCCTCTCTTTTAAAGCATCAAGAAGGGGCTTAAGAGTCGCACGTTGGGCCAGGGTGTGCCGTGAGAGATCCGGCATTATGCGTATGGTAGAGCCATTATATGACAGGTTCTGTTTCCTCCTGGCTGCTTGTAGAATGGCCTCCTTTACAGCCAAAAAATGCACTCTGCACACGATATCTCTCGGACGGGAGTCAGCAGATGAGAAGTTCATTCTCCCTTTTGAAAACAATTCTTACTAGTACGAATATATCCAGAGTTGTTTGCAGTCTCAAGTAGTAGATTGATTTCTTCATCTCTTGTTGTAAATTCTTGTTATTTTGTAACTTTTTTACAGTTAGGAACTTATTGCTTCCTTTATTGCATCTCAACCTTGCTATAATAGTTCTCCTAAATCGTCGCCTTTGTGAGGAATGAAGTGTACAAGCCTTTGTTCTATATCTGGTAAAAGCATGATTGATCTATAGACTTTGTGTGGATGAATGTCGTGCAATAAACCATCAGAAGACCCTGTATTTTATCCTATAATGTGACTGTTATTTATTCCCTGTATACAACATAAGTGCAGTGTAAGGGAAGTCAACTATCAGAAGTGGAAAAGAGACACTTGTCTGATCTCTTCTCAGAGAAGACACATACTGAAGACTATTGATTCTCTTGAACTGCATGTAGTCATTGCATTGTCCCAGGGAAAACTCATTTATTGAAGACTGAAAGAAACATAAGGGAATAGAGAACGACCAATGTAGTCATGCAGTGTATGTTATTGACTATCAATATCCAACTACATTACAAATACATCATATTAGTCAGAAACTCAATTCTATAAATCTCTTCCATGTAGTTATGGGTTACGTCATCTCTTCCAATTACATATAACAAACATAACTTTATATTTGTTACATTTTTTCCACCGAAGGCAATGATGATCAGAATATGTTTAGAAAATAAACAGAGGAATCCTGATTTCATTTTGTGGACTTACTCTCGTAATTTATAGCCAAAATGTAATGTCTGAACTTTAGGAATGTGTCTATTTATTTAAGCACATTTTAATTACTGCAAAGTCCTTGGGGCATGGAAAACAGAGGAATAATAAAGATCAAGGGGTTAATCTTGCTAAAAACTAGATAGAAAATGAAAATAAAATGTAGATTTTTTTTTACAATAACTACTTTGGATGACATTATATAGTCTAAAAACAATATTGATTCTGACGTTCCTGGATAAAAAGGCTCTGCAGCAGGGGTCTCAAAAACACGGCCTGCATGCAGCCCTCAAAGTACATTCTGTATGTAAGAAGGCTGCGGGGCCATTATTCTTTATTTAGGGAGGCTGTGGGGCCATCATACTATATTTAAGTGGACTGTGTTGGTCATCATTCTGTATGTAGGGGAGCTTTGGGGCTATCATTTTGTATGTAGCTAGGCTGTGGGGACATCATATTGTGTATAAAGGAGCTATCAAGTCATCATTCTATATGTAAGTGCTGTGTTGGTCATCATTCTGTATGTAAGGGGACTTTGGGCCTTTCATTTTGTATGTAGCTAGCCTGTGAGGGACAGCATATTGTGTATAGAGGAGCTGTCAAGCCATTTTTCTGTATGTAAGGGAGACACAAAAGGTGAATGGGGGGGAGAAAAGCTTTTCATATATGGTCAAGCCATCGATTTAATAGGGTATTCAAAAGCAGCTGCATGAACCCGGTGAGAATTTATACAGGTACAGGGGACGAGAACTGGAAGTAAATTTTTTTTTTTCTTATCTAGACTGTGGGGACATCATATTGTGTATAGAGGCAATCATTAACTCAAGCCATCATTCTGTACGTAACTGCTGTGTTGGTCATAATTCTGTATGTAGGGGGGCTATCGAGCCATCATTTTGTATGTATCTAGGCTGTGGGGACATCATATTGTGTGTAGAGGGAGCTCTCAAGCCCTCATTCTGTATGTAACTGCTGTGTTGGTCATCATTCTATATGTAGGGGGCTCTGTGACCATCATTTTCTATATAGGTAGCTGTGAATGAGGCCATCATAAGGGGAGTGTGATGGCCATCATTGTGGGGAGGCTATGGGGGCCTTCATTTTGTATGTAGTGAGCTGTGGAGCCATCATAATGTGTATAGAAGAGCTATAGGTTTGCAGTACACAAGGCATTACATAGTGAAATAATTTACTTGTATGACACTATGATGTAGCAGCAACACAAAGTGAATATTGGCCCCGACAGCCTAAATTTAACATTTTTTTTCTTATTGAGCCCCAGACTAGAGTTGAGCGCGGTTCGCGGTTCGAGGTTCTCCAGTTTGCGGCTCGAGTGATTTTGGGGGCTGTTCTAGATCGAACTAGAACTCGAGCTTTTTGCTAAAGCTCGATAGTTCTAGATACGTTCGAGAACGGTTCTAGCAGCAAAAAGACAAGCTAATTACTAGCTGGCTTTCCGCTGTAATAGTGTAAGTCACTCTGTGACTCACACTATTATGAAATTTCAGCGTATAGTGTGCGGGAACAGCGCATTCAGATCACTGCTGTTTGGATAATGGCGATCGACATTTTTTTTTTTTTCCTTGTCTTCCTAACCTAAGCGCGCGCGTGTAGTGTGGCGGGCCAGCATGTCAGCCGATCCCAGACACACACACAGCTAAGTGGACTTTTAGCCAGAGAAGCAACAGCATGTGTGATAGGATGTTCATGTCACATGTCCATGCATTATAAAAACTGACATTTTCCTCCAGCACGCCATTATCTGCCTTCTGCGTCTTGGTGTCAGTCACCGCTGGCGTAGCTCCTGTCTCCGATACTGCTGTGTACGCTCTATACACAGCGCTATACAGAATAGGGATAGAAGTTTCTATTAGTCCTTTTAAGGGCTAATACCGGCAGGGTCAGAGCCATAGGTGACAGTCAGGTCCGTGAAAACAGATTTTAACAGCTACACAAGATGACAGCGTCTGTGTAGCTAAGGTCAGGGATTTCCTCGCTGCATTTCCCCATTAGGAGGGATAGAAAGGGAGGCTTCCTTTCCTCTACCCAGACCCACAACCCTGCCACTGTACCCTCCTACCCTTTGCACACTCAAGCTCATTGTTACTAAGCCATTATACTAGCAAACACTGAGAAAACTTAGTGGCATCCTAAAAATGGCTGTTGGACTTCCATTAGTGTCCCACTGGTGCAAACCTATGTGCAGCACCTCTGCATTGCACACTCAAACTCATTGTTGCTAAGCCATTATACTAGCAAACACTGAGTAAACTTAGTGGCATCCTAAAAGTGGCTGTTGGACTTCCATTAGTGTCCCACTGGTGCAAACCTATGTGCAGCACCTCTGCATTGCACACTCAAACTCATTGTTACTAAGCCATTATACTAGCAAACACTGAGTAAACTTAGTGGCATCCTAAAAGTGGCTGTTGGACTTCCATTAGTGTCCCACTGGTGCAAATCTATGTGCATCACCTCTTCATTGCACACTCAAACTCATTGTTACTAAGCCATTATACTAGCAAACACTGAGTAAACTTAGTGGCATCCTAAAAGTGGCTGTTGGACTTCCATTAGTGTCCCACTGGTGCAAATCTATGTGCAGCACCTCTGCATTGCACACTCAAACTCATTGTTACTAAGCCATTATACTAGCAAACACAGAGTAAACTTAGTGGCATCCTAAAAGTGGCTGTTGGACTTCCATTAGTGTCCCACTGGTGCAAATCTATGTGCAGCACCTCTGCATTGCACACTCAAACTCATTGTTACTAAGCCATTATACTAGCAAACACTGAGTAAACTTAGTGGCATCCTAAAAGTGGCTGTTGGACTTCCATTAGTGTCCCACTGGTGCAAACCTATGTGCAGCACCTCTGCATTGCACACTAAAACTCATTGTTACTAAGCCATTATACTAGAAAACACTGAGTAAACTTAGTGGCATCCTAAAAGTGGCTGTTGGACTTCCATTAGTGTCCCACTGGTGCAAATCTATGTGCATCACCTCTGCATTGCACACTCAAACTCATTGTTACTAAGCCATTATACTAGCAAACACTGAGTAAACTTAGTGGCATCCTAAAAGTGGCTGTTGGACTTCCATTAGTGTCCCCACTGGTGCAAATATATGTGCATCACCTCTGCATTGCACACTCAAACTCATTGTTACTAAGCCATTATACTAGCAAACACTGAGTAAACTTAATGGCATCCTAAAAGTGGCTGTTGGACTTCCATTAGTGTCCCACTGGTGCAAATCTATGTGCAGCACCTCTGCATTGCACACTCAAACTCATTGTTACTAAGCCATTATACTAGCAAACACTGAGTAAACTTAGTGGCATCCTAAAAGTGGCTGTTGGACTTCCATTAGTGTCGCACTGGTGCAAACCTATGTGCAGCACCTCTGCATTGCACACTCAAACTCATTGTTACTAAGCCATTATACTAGCAAACACTGAGTAAACTTAGTGGCATCCTAAAAGTGGCTGTTGGACTTCCATTAGTGTCCCACTGGTGCAAACCTATGTGCAGCACCTCTGCATTGCACACTCAAACTCATTTTTACTAAGCCAATATACTAGCAAACACTGAGTAAACTTAGTGGCATCCTAAAAGTGGCTGTTGGACGTCCATTAGTGTCCCACTGATGCAAACCTATGTGCAGCACCTCTGCATTGCACACTCAAACTCATTGTTACTAAGCCATTATACTAGCAAACACTGAGTAAACTTAGTGGCATCCTAAAAGTGGCTGTTGGACTTCCATTAGTGTCCCACTGGTGCAAATCTATGTGCATCACCTCTGCATTGCACACTCAAACTCATTGTTACTAAGCCATTATACTAGCAAACACTGAGTAAACTTAGTGGCATCCTAAAAGTGGCTGTTGGACTTCCATTAGTGTCCCACTGGTGCAAATCTATGTGCATCACCTCTGCATTGCACACTCAAACTCATTGTTACTAAGCCATTATACTAGCAAACACTGAGTAAACTTAGTGGCATCCTAAAAGTGGCTGTTGGACTTCCATTAGTGTCCCACTGGTGCAAATCTATGTGCATCACCTCTGCATTGCACACTCAAACTCATTGTTACTAAGCCATTATACTAGCAAACACTGAGTAAACTTAGTGGCATCCTAAAAGTGGCTGTTGGACTTCCATTAGTGTCCCACTGGTGCAAATCTATGTGCAGCACCTCTGCATTGCACACTCAAACTCATTGTTACTAAGCCATTATACTAGCAAACACAGAGTAAACTTAGTGGCATCCTAAAAGTGGCTGTTGGACTTCCATTAGTGTCCCACTGGTGCAAATCTATGTGCAGCACCTCTGCATTGCACACTCAAACTCATTGTTACTAAGCCATTATACTAGCAAACACTGAGTAAACTTAGTGGCATCCTAAAAGTGGCTGTTGGACTTCCATTAGTGTCCCACTGGTGCAAATCTATGTGCATCACCTCTGCATTGCACACTCAAACGCATTGTTACTAAGCCATTATACTAGCAAACACTGAGTAAACTTAGTGGCATCCTAAAAGTGGCTGTTGGACTTCCATTAGTGTCCCACTGGTGCAAATCTATGTGCATCACCTCTGCATTGCACACTCAAACTCATTGTTACTAAGCCATTATACTAGCAAACACTGAGTAAACTTAGTGGCATCCTAAAAGTGTCTGTTGGACTTCCATTAGTGTCCCACTGGTGCAAATCTATGTGCAGCACCTCTGCATTGCACACTCAAACTCATTGTTACTAAGCCATTATACTAGCAAACACTGAGTAAACTTAGTGGCATCCTAAAAGTGGCTGTTGGACTTCCATTAGTGTCCCACTGGTGCAAACCTATGTGCAGCACCTCTGCATTGCACACTCAAACTCATTGTTACTAAGCCATTATACTAGCAAACACTGAGTAAACTTAGTGGCATCCTAAAAGTGGCTGTTGGACTTCCATTAGTGTCCCACTGGTGCAAACCTATGTGCAGCACCTCTGCATTGCACGCTCAAACTCATTGTTACTAAGCCAATATACTAGCAAACACTGAGTAAACTTAGTGGCATCCTAAAAGTGGCTGTTGGACTTCCATTAGTGTCCCACTGATGCAAACCTATGTGCAGCACCTCTGCATTGCACACTCAAACTCATTGTTACTAAGCCATTATACTAGCAAACACTGAGTAAACTTAGTGGCATCCTAAAAGTGGCTGTTGGACTTCCATTAGTGTCCCACTGGTGCAAATCTATGTGCATCACCTCTGCATTGCACACTCAAAGTCATTGTTACTAAGCCATTATACTAGCAAACACTGAGTAAACTTAGTGGCATCCTAAAAGTGGCTGTTGGGCTTCCATTAGTGTCCCACTGGTGCAAACCTATGTGCAGCACCTCTGCATTGCACACTCAAACTCATTGTTACTAAGCCATTATACTAGCAAACACTGAGTAAACTTAGTGGCATCCTAAAAGTGGCTGTTGGACTTCCATTAGTGTCCCACTGGTGCAAATCTATGTGCATCACCTCTGCATTGCACACTCAAACTCATTGTTACTAAGCCATTATACTAGCAAACACTGAGTAAACTTAGTGGCATCCTAAAAGTGGCTGTTGGACTTCCATTAGTGTCCCACTGGTGCAAATCTATGTGCAGCACCTCTGCATTGCACACTCAAACTCATTGTTACTAAGCCATTATACTAGCAAACACAGAATAAACTTAGTGGCATCCTAAAAGTGGCTGTTGGACTTCCATTAGTGTCCCACTGGTGCAAATCTATGTGCAGCACCTCTGCATTGCACACTCAAACTCATTGTTACTAAGCCATTATACTAGCAAACACTGAGTAAACTTAGTGGCATCCTAAAAGTGGCTGTTGGACTTCCATTAGTGTCCCACTGGTGCAAACCTATGTGCAGCACCTCTGCATTGCACACTCAAACTCATTGTTACTAAGCCATTATACTAGCAAACACTGAATAAACTTAGTGGCATCCTAAAAGTGGCTGTTGGACTTCCATTAGTGTCCCACTGGTGCAAACCTATGTGCAGCACCTCTGCATTGCACACTCAAACTCATTGTTACTAAGCCATTATACTAGCAAACACTGAGTAAACTTAGTGGCATCCTAAAAGTGGCTGTTGGACTTCCATTAGTGTCCCACTGGTGCAAATCTATGTGCATCACCTCTGCATTGCACACTCAAACTCATTGTTACTAAGCCATTATACTAGCAAACACTGAGTAAACTTAGTGGCATCCTAAAAGTGGCTGTTGGACTTCCATTAGTGTCCCACTGGTGCAAATCTATGTGCATCACCTCTGCATTGCACACTCAAATTCATTGTTACTAAGCCATTATACTAGCAAACACTGAGTAAACTTAGTGGCATCCTAAAAGTGGCTGTTGGACTTCCATTAGTGTCCCACTGGTGCAAATCCATGTGCAGCACCTCTGCATTGCACACTCAAACTCATTGTTACTAAGCCATTATACTAGCAAACACTGAGTAAACTTAGTGGCATCCTAAAAGTGGCTGTTGGACTTCCATTAGTGTCCCACTGGTGCAAACCTATGTGCAGCACCTCTGCATTGCACACTCAAACTCATTGTTACTAAGCCATTATACTAGCAAACACTGAGTAAACTTAGTGGCATCCTAAAAGTGGCTGTTGGACTTCCATTAGTGTCCCACTGGTGAAAACCTATGTGCAGCACCTCTGCATTGCACACTCAAACTCATTGTTACTAAGCCATTATACTAGCAAACACTGAGTAAACTTAGTGGCATCCTAAAAGTGGCTGTTGGACTTCCATTAGTGTCCCACTGGTGCAAACCTATGTGCAGCACCTCTGCATTGCACACTCAAACTCATTGTTACTAAGCCATTATACTAGCAAACACTGAGTAAACTTAGTGGCATCCTAAAAGTGGCTGTTGGACTTCCATTAGTGTCCCACTGGTGCAAACCTATGTGCAGCACCTCTGCATTGCACACTCAAACTCATTGTTACTAAGCCATTATACTAGCAAACACTGAGTAAACTTAGTGGCATCCTAAAAGTGGCTGTTGGACTTCCATTAGTGTCCCACTGGTGCAAATCTATGTGCATCACCTCTGCATTGCACACTCAAACTCATTGTTACTAAGCCATTATACTAGCAAACACTGAGTAAACTTAGTGGCATCCTAAAAGTGGCTGTTGGACTTCCATTAGTGTCCCACTGGTGCAAATCTATGTGCAGCACCTCTGCATTGCACACTCAAACTCATTGTTACTAAGCCATTATACTAGCAAACACTGAGTAAACTTAGTGGCAACCTAAAAGTGGCTGTTGGACTTCCATTAGTGTCCCACTGGTGCAAATCTATGTGCATCACCTCTGCATTGCACACTCAAACTCATTGTTACTAAGCCATTATACTAGCAAACACTGAGTAAACTTAGTGGCATCCTAAAAGTAGCTATTGGACTTCCATTAGTGTCCCACTGGTGCAAATCTATGTGCAGCACCTCTGCATTGCATACTCAAACTCATTGTTACTAAGCCATTATACTAGCAAACTATGCTGCCAGTTTAAGGGCCGTAGTTGCATTGTCAGGGATAGTTATTGTTGTTTATTCTGCTGTTAATAAAGATAGACCACCGCTGCAATCTACACCACCTCTCAATTTTTACTACCACATTTTAAGTGCACAATCTTGTCGCAATCAAAATGAGTGGCAAAATGACAGATGCTGGTGGAAAGGGGAAGAGGCGTGTTGGAAAGGGAAAAAAAGGGTTTGTCCGTGGGGAAGGTGGCAAAGCTCCATTAACATCTGCTGAAGATAGACCATCTTCCAGCAAAAGTAAGATGTCTACTACTTACCGTGGACAATCCAATGTGCTCCCTTTTTTACGGACACGAACAACTGGAACAAAGGTAGATGAAGGCCAAAAAAGGAAAATGCTTGAATGGATCTCAAGTGGTCCAACAAGTGCCCTCTCCGCCACCTCAACTACCGCATCCAAAAAACACCAGTCCTCTGAGTTGTCATCCCAATCAAACTTGCTTTCTCCCAGCTCTGAAGTCTCCATCCGCCCTGCACAGTATGGTTGAACTGAGATGGCTGAGTCTGCAGAGCTGTTCAGTTACACTATAGCCTGGGAATCAGAGGTCTGCTCCCAAGCTACAGTGAGTACAGACCAGGAAATGGTCTGCAGTGATGCCCAGAACCTTTGTGACTCTGATTCAGGCCGTGAGGACCAAGTTTCTGAGCATAATGTTGACCCTTTGTCACAAACTGTAACACCTGTTGTTATAGACAATGAGGACCATACTGATGACGATGAGACGCAGATACCAGATTGGGATGACAACTTAAATATTCGGTCAGGGCAAGAAGAGGCTCGGTCTGAGGGTGAGGGGAGTGCAAACACAACAATTGATGAGGAAGTTCTAGATCCCACCTACTGTCAACCCACAGTCAGGCCCTCGAGGAAATCAACAGAGACGGTGGAGGAGGATGCAACTGACGTCGAAGTTACCGTGCGCCTTCATGGACAGAGTCGGAGTACTGGTAGCACGTCTACAACTGCATCCTCAGCCACCACTGTGCCTCTGAGCACTAGTCGGGGTGGATCAGCAGGTCGCATGCCCTCTAAGCCTTGCCTAGCCTGGTCCTTTTTTGACATAGCAAAAGATTGCCCAAATTATGTGATCTGTAAAATTTGTCGCGATTCTGTTAGTAGAGGGCAAAACCTCAGCAGTTTGACAACTTCTTCCATGAATCGTCACATGAATAAATATCATATGTCCCAGTGGGAAGCTCACCGTGCTGCAATGCGGCCTAGCGGAGCGAACCATCCACCGCCTGCCCCTTCCAGTGCATCCGCGCGCTCTTCATCTTCTAGGACTGTGGGGACAGCTGTCACACCTGGTTTTCCATGCACAACTTCCACCACTGTAACCGCAACAGGAAGTTTGCTTGGTAGGTCGTCAGTTGGTTTGGAAGGGGAAACAAGTGCGTGTGTACAGCTCTCTCAGACATCGATAGCACCAACATTGGATGAAGGCAGCATCATGCCTATGCCTGCACTTTCCTCACAAACCTGCATTTTTCCAAGGACACCCTACTCAACACCGTCTACACACAGCAGCCAGATCTCTGTCCCTCAGATGTGGACAAATAAAAGGCCATTTCCTGCGACCCATGACAAAGCTAAGAGGTTGACTTTATCCCTCTGTAAGCTCTTGGCTACCGAAATGCTGCCTTTCCGCCTGGTGGACACACAGGATTTTAGAGACCATATGTCTGTCGCTGTGCCCCAGTACCAGATGCCCAGTCGCCACTACTTCTCTAAGAAAGGTGTGCCCGCGCTACACCAGCATGTTGCACACAACATCACCGCTTCCTTGAGAAACTCTGTGTGTGAACGGGTGCATTTCACCACCGATACTTGGACCAGTAAGCATGGACAGGGACGTTACATGTCGCTGACTGGGCACTGGGTAACTATGGTGATAGATGGTGAAGGGTCTGCCGCACAAGTCTTGCCGTCCCCACTACTTGTGTGTCAATCCTCTGTCTGTCCAAGTTCCGCCACTGCTTCTGCCTCCTCCACCTCATCTGGGTCCTCCACCTCCACCCCAAGCCTGCCTGGTCAGGCAACCAGCGTTCTCACTGTGTAGAAGGAATCACGCACCCCTCATTACTATGCTGGCAGCACAGCGCAACGGCATCAGGCGGTCTTTAGCTTGACATGTCTTGGAAATAGGAGTCACACAGCGGCTGAGTTGTGGGCAGCTCTGGAGACTGAGTTTAATAAATGGTTGTCTCCACTCAACTTGCAGCCTGGTAAGGCCGTGTGCGACAATGCTGCAAACCTGGGTGCGGCCCTTCGCCTGGGCAAGGTGACACACGTGCCTTGTATGGCTCACGTGTTGAACCTTGTTGTCCAGCAATTTTTAACACACTATCCCGGCCTAGATGGCCTTCTGACCAGGGTACGAAAACTGTCTGCTCACTTCCGCCGTTCAACCGCCGCAGCTGAGTGACTTGCATCGCTCCAGATGTCTTTCGGCCTGCCGGTTCATCGCCTGAAATGCGATGTGGCGACACGCTGGAATTCGACTCTCTACATGTTACAGCGACTGTGGCAGCACCGCCGAGCCCTGGTGCAATACGTCATGACGTATAGTCTGGGCCAACGAGATGCAGAGGTGGGGCAGATCACCCTGATGGAGTGGTCTCAGATCAAGGACCTATGCACCCTTCTGCACAGTTTCGACATGGCGACGAATATGTTTAGCGCTGACAATGCCATTATCAACATGACAATTCCAGTCATTTACATGCTGGAGCACACGCTAAACACTATTCGGAGTCAGGGGGTGGGACAACAGGAAGGGGAGGAACTACAAGAGGATTCATATGCGCAAAACACAACAACATCACCAAGGTCCAGACGTTCATCATCACCAACGCAGCAGGCATGGGACCATGGGGGACAGGGATCAACAAGGGCGCATGGTAGCAGGCGAAATGTTGAGGAAGGTGCAGGAGAACATGAAGAAATGGAGGACGAACTCTCGATGGACATGGAAGACTCAGCGGATGAGGGAGACCTTGGTCAAATTTCAGTTGAAAGAGGTTGGGGGGAGATGTCAGAGGAAGAAAGAACGGTTAGCACCTCTATGCTACAAACACAGCGTGGACTTGGTCTGCATGGCTGCGCAAGACACATGAGTGCCTTCTTGCTGCACTACCTCCAACATGACCCTCGTATTGTCAAAATTAGAAGTGATGATGACTACTGGTTGCCACACTATTAGATCCCCGGTACAAGTCCAAATTTTGTGACATAATTCCAGCCATAGAAAGGGACGCATGTATGCAGGAGTATCAGCAAAAGCTGTTACTCGATCTTAGCTCGGCTTTTCCACCAAACAACCGTGCAGGTGCAGGGAGTGAATCTCCCAGGAGTATCTCCAAATGAACATCGATGCCATGACTTTGCAAATGGAGCCTTGCTCATTTTGGGCTTCAAATCTTGAAAAATGGCCAGAGCTCTCCACTTACGCCTTGGAGATTTTGTCGTGTCCAGCTGCCAGTGTTGTCTCTGAACGTGTCTTCAGTGCTGCTGGGTGTGTGCTGACAGATAAGCGCACGCGTCTGTCCAGTGACAATGTGGACAGACTAACGTTCATCAAAATGAACAAGTCATGGATCCACAAGGAATTTACTACCCCTGTGTCATCCTGGGGAGAGTAAATGCTTGTGGATTTGGAATGTGCTTGATGCAAATCAAAACATCCTGTTTGCAACTAGGGCACAAGTGCTGCCACTGAAGGGGTGAGTGTCTGTGTGGCCCAATTTTTGGAAAAAAGGGAGACTCCGCTTGGAGTAACCCTTGCTTACATTGTTTTTAATAATGATCCAAGATGCACAGAGCTGGGATCAGGAAAGACTTTGCTACCTACCCCGGGGTCATCCTGGGGACGGTTAAGTATGGCGTATTTTTGAATGTGCTTGATGCAAATCTAGCTGTGAAGTGTACAACTGGGGCACAAGTGCTGCCACTGAATGGGTGGGTGTGTGTGGGGCCCAATTTTTAGAAAAAAAGGGAGACTCCGCTTGGAGTAACCCTTGCTTACATTGTTTTTAATAATGATCCAAGATGCACAGAGCTGGGATCAGGAAAGACTTTGCTACCTACCCCGGGGTCATCCTGGGGACGGTTAAGTATGGCGTATTTTTCAATGTGCTTGATGCAAATCTAGCTGTGAAGTGTACAACTGGGGCACAAGTGCTGCCACTGAAGGGGTGGGTGTGTGTGTGGCCCAATTTTTGGAAAAAAGGGAGACTCCGCTTGGAGTAACCCTTGCTTACATTTGTTTTTAAAAATGATCCAAGATGCACAGAGCTGAGATCAGGAAAGACTTTGCTACCTACCCCGGTGTCATCCTGGGGACGGGTAAGTATGGCGTATTTTTGAATGTGCTTGATGCAAATCTACCTGTGAAGTGTACAACTGGGGCACAAGTGCTGCCACTGAAGGGGTGGGTGTGTGTGTGGCCCAATTTTTGGAAAAAAGGGAGACTCCGCTTGGAGTAACCCTTGCTTACATTTGTTTTTAAAAATGATCCAAGATGCACAGAGCTGGGATCAGGAAAGACTTTGCTACCTACCCCGGTGTCATCCTGGGGACGGTTAAGTATGGCGTATTTTTGAATGTGCTTGATGCAAATCTACCTGTGAAGTGTACAACTGGGGCACAAGTGCTGCCACTGAAGGGGTGGGTGTGTGTGTGGCCCAATTTTTGGAAAAAAGGGAGACTCCGCTTGGAGTCACCTTGCGGTGTTTTACATGATCTTAGAAGGGCGTGCCATGCCTATATCTGTGTCTCCTTCTCTTTTTCCTTGTCCTGCACTTTTGTTTTCGCATGAGTATATGTCCTTGTCACTTTCCCATGTGTTTGTGTTGTGTTGTGAGTTGTTTGTCACCTTTTGAACACCTTTGAGGGTGTTTTCTAGGTGTTTTTATGTGTTTGTGATTGCCTGCCATTGTTTCCTATGTGGTTCGAGTTCGGTTCGTCGAACGTTCGCCGAACCGAACTCAAACGAGACGCCCATTCGGCGAACCGAACTCGAGCCGAACCGCGACCGGTTCGCTCATCTCTACCCCAGACCCCATTTTAGTTTGAGACCCTTACCCATGAGCTTTTCCAAATCTAAATATATTTTGATCAATGATTTTATTTCCTTATGTAAAACTACTTAGGAATAATTTATCTTAAAATACATGTTATAAGTGAAGCTGATAATGATTTGTTACTTTTTTTGTGCATTCACCCATTGTTGGAGGATATACTCAGTATCAGACTATTGCACTAGAGTGCTAGAACATTTTTCAGACTCTGACACAATAATAAGCCCTACAAATTATAACCTTATTTTAAAATTTGTTACAGACTAACCACACCTCCATAGGGCAACGATATTCACTAATATAAAAGGCCCCTTAAGCAATTATTTCACATTTCAAAAATTGGTCTGCATGTACCCTGGCTGGCGTTGTGCTGCAATGGTGTCTTCCAGGCTTAACATGTCACTAACCACAATATTGCAAAGGTAGGGACTTTTGTTAAAAAAAAAATTCTGCTCCTCTCTATGGGGGTATGAGGCAGCACCCTAAGCAGTCACTCATCCCTGTCATCTCTTTGTCTCAGCCCTAATGAGGAGACTGGGTGAGAACAGCGGCAGCAATGAGACAATAAAAGAACCCAGTTATGTACAAAAGTAAGCTTTTTACTGGAAAATCCTTAACATCAGGGGGCTTCTTCCTCTGGATGTAAAAAAATAAAAAAATAATGCATCTGTGATATCTATGCTGTCATATCAGTATTCTGAGTTGTAGATATATATATATATATATATATATATATATATATATACATATATATATATATATGTATATATATATATATATATATAAAAAAATGTATATATATACATATATATATATATATATATATATAAAATCAGTTACATTGTTTGTGATTTATTAGGAATTTGTTAAAAGGTTCACTCTAGCAAATTAAAAAAAGAGAAAAATAATTATAACAACACTGTAGCTTAGCCCATTTTCACATTGTGTTCTTCTCCATGTTCAGTGGTCCCGTTCGCGCTTATGTCTGAACCCCCCACAAAATGGGATTCGGACATATGTGCTGATAGCCATTGACTATAATGTTGTAGATGGATTCTCTTTCATGCACCATTTTTAGATGTATATGTAGTGCCCCATGGGACCTGCAGGGCTACTCGTCGCTGGGCCAGTGGTGTTTTGGGTTGCTGTGAATGCCCTGATCAGGCTCCGTGGCCCCATCGGCTACATCAAAGAAGGTGCAAAGAGGATGGGGGTTTGCTTTGCAGCGCCACCCATGGTGCGCGGTCAGGGATTAGCCCTCACTGCGAAATGTCGCTCTCCTCCAGGGCTGATTTAACCACAGCTCACATAGTCCAGCTCCCCACAGGTGGAGAAAGCCTCAGGGAGGACGGTGGTGATGGGGGAAGGGCCGTTGGCGCCAAAGCGCGGGGCAACGGCTCCGGGAAATCTGAGTCTCACACAGGGGCTGCGGTTCCAGGTGTTTTACTCACAGTTCATGTGCTGCACCCGCAGAGTACATGATGGGCCTCAGCCGATCTCGGATGAATCAGAGGTCACCACCGGTGTTGTGAAGCATGTGAGACCTTCCTTCTTGCGCCTTGTAGTGGGGATCCCCATGGGATGAATCTACTTGGGGACTCCAGTGTCCTTGCTTAAGTTGCCGTCTCATAGACAGGCAGCGCGAAACTTGTTATGGACTCGACCGCAGCCGTGGTTCCTGTGTCTATATGCTGATGTGCCATGAGATCTCTGTGGTGGGTGATGGGACATGGTCAGGGCCGTATTTACCACTAGGCACCTGTGGTCCGGTGCCTGGGGCGGCGCTATGCGGGGG
Source organism: Anomaloglossus baeobatrachus (assembly GCF_048569485.1). NCBI lineage: Eukaryota > Metazoa > Chordata > Amphibia > Anura > Aromobatidae > Anomaloglossus > Anomaloglossus baeobatrachus. Next base: position 329,735,224 of record NC_134356.1, on the reverse strand, counting down.
GGCGGCGCCTTCTAGCGGTAAAAAAAAATATTTTTTTTTTACCTATCCCACTAAATCCGCAGTCTTTTCTGCATGCATACTCAGAAATGCCTGTGCTAACTGCTAATTGTATGTGATGGGGGAGGGGCGCACTGCATACTCAGAAATGCCTGTGCTTACTGCTAATTGTATGTGATGGGGGTGGGGCGCACTGCATACTCAGAAATGCCTGTGCTAACTGTATGTGATGGGGGGAGGGGAGAGCCTAGAATGTATGGGCTCCTTACAGGTTAGTTGATGATCGTTGCGATGTTTCTTTTTGTCCACTATAATCATGCAAGGGGAGGCTGGGGGGAGAGAGACTGAGGCTGGGGGAGGCTGGGAAGAGAGAGGCTGGGAAGAGAAAGAGGCTGAGGCTGGGGAAGGCTGGGAAGAGAGAGAGGCTGGGAAGAGAAAGAGGCTGAGGCTGGGGGGAGGCTGGGAAGAGAGAGAGAGGCTGAGGCTGGGAAGAGAGAGAGGCTTAGGCTGGGGGGAGGCTGGGAAGAGAGAGAGGCTGAGGCTGGGGGGAGGCTGGGAAGAGAGGCTGAGGCTGGGGGGAGAGAGGCTGAGGCTGGGGGAGAGGGAGGCTGGGGGGAGAGAGACGCTGAGGCTGGGGGAGAGAGAGAGGCTGAGGCTGGGGGGAGAGAGGCTGAGGCTGGGGGAGAGGGAGGCTGGGGGGAGAGAGACGCTGAGGCTGGGGGGAGAGAGAGGCTGAGGCTGGGGGGAGAGAGGCTGAGGCTGGGGGGGAGGCTGGGGGGAGAGAGAGGGTAAGGCTGGGGGGAGAGAGAGGCTGGGGGGAGAGAGGCTGAGGCTGGGGGGAGAGAGAGGCTGAAGCTGGGGGGGAGGCTGGGGGGGGAGAGAGGCTGAGAGGAGAGAGGCTGATGCTGGGGGGAGGCTGGGGGGAGAGGGAGGCTGGGGGGAGAGAGAGGCTGAGGCTGGGGGGGAGGCTGGGGAGAGAGAGAGGCTGAGGCTGGGGGGAGGCTGGGGGGGAGAGAGAGAGGCTGAGAGGCTGAGGCTGGGAGGAGAGAGGCAGATGCTGGGGGAGGCTGGGAGGAGAGAGGCTGATTCTGGGGGAGGCTGATGCTGAGGGAGGCTGATGCTGAGGGAGGCTGATGCTGGGGGAGGCTGGGAGGGGTAAGGGGAGGGTTGGAGGAGGGAAGCTGATGCTGAGGGAGACTTGGAGGAGGAAGGCTGAGGGAGGAGGGAGGCTGATGCTGGGGGAGGCTGGGAGGAGGGAGGCTAATGCTGGGGGAGGCTAGGAGGAGGGAGGCTGATGCTGGGGGAGGCTGGGAGGAGGGAGGCTGAGGCTGGGGGAGGCTGGGAGGAGGGAGGCTGAGGCTGGGGGAGGCTGATGCTGGGGGAGGCTGGGAGGAGAGAGGCTGATGCTTGGAGGGGGAAGGTGAGGCTTGGAGGAGGGAGGCTGATGCTGAGGGAGGCTGGGAGGAGGGAGGCTGATGCTGGGGAAAGCTGGGAGGGTGAGGCTGATGCTGAGGGAGGCTGATGCTGAGGGAGGCTGATGCTGGGGGAGGCTGGGAGGAAGGAGGCTGATGCTGGGGGAGACTGGGAGGAAGGAGGCTGATGCTGGAGGAGCCTGGGAGGAAGGAGGCTGATGCTGGGGGAACCTGGGAGGAGGGAGGCTGATGCTGGGGGAGGCTGGGAGGAGGGAGGCTGATGCTGGGGGAGGCTGATGCTGAGGGAGGCTGATGCTGAGCGAGGCTGATGCTGGGGGAGGCTGGGAGGGGGAGGGGGAGGCTTGGAGGAGGGAAGCTGATGCTGAGGGAGACTTGGAGGAGGGAGGCTGAGGGAGGAGGGAGGCTGATGCTGGGAGGAGGGAGGCTGATGCTGGGGTAGGCTAGGAGGAGGGAGGCTGATGCTGGGAGGAGGGAGGCTGATGCTGGGGGAGGCTGGGATGAGGGAGGCTGATGCTGGGGGAGGCTGATGCTGAGGGAGGCTGATGCTGAGGGAGGCTGATGCTGGGGGAGGCTGGGAGGGGGAGGGGGAGGCTTGGAGGAGGGAAGTTGATGCTGAGGGAGACTTGGAGGAGGGAGGCTGAGGCAGGAGGGAGGCTGATGCTGGGAGGAGGGAGGCTGATGCTGGGGGAGGCTGGGAGGAGGGAGGCTGATGCTGGGGGAGGCTGGGAGGAGGGAGGCTGATGCTGGGGGAAGCTGGGAGCAGGGAGGCTGATGCTGGGGGAGGCTGGGAGGAGAGAGGCTAATGCTGGAGGAGGCTCATGCTGGGGGAGGCTGGGAGGAGAGAGGCTGATGCTGGAGGAGGCTCATGCTGGGGGAGGATGGGAGGAGAGAGGCTGATGCTGGGGTAAGCTGGGAGCAGGGAGGCTGATGCTGAGGGAGGCTGGGGGGAGAGAGGCTGAAGCTGGGGGAGGCTGGGGGGAGAGAGGCTGATGCTGGGAGAGGCTGGGGGGAGAGAGGCTGATGCTGAGGGAGAGGCTGCTGCTGGAGGCGGGGGGAGAGAGGCTGCTGCTGGGGGAATGGAAGAGAGGGGCCAATGCTAGAGACAGAGGACAAGGGTTGAGGGATAGAGCAATGACAATATCGATGGGGGGGAGTGTAAGTACTCAGAATAAAAGGGGGGCAGCATTGGGAGCTCATTATGGAGAAGGGGCAGCATGTGTGGGCTCAGTATGGAGTGGAACAATGTAGGGGAGTCAATATCAAGAGTGGGGTAGTGTGTGTGTGTGTGTGTCTCAGCATAAGCGCTAGTGTGGTGGTCTTAGTATGATGAGTGGGGCAGCATGGAGGTGTCATTATGGAAAAGAGGAAGGCAGCATTAGGAGCTCATGGAGAGGGGCAGCATGCACGGGACACTGTGAGGAGGGGGCAGCATGCATGGGACATTGTGAGGAGGGGGCAGCATGCATGGGACATTGTGAGGAGGGGGCAGCATGCATGGGACATTGTGAGGAGGGGGCAGCATGCATGGGACATTGTGAGGAGGGGGCAGCATGCATGGGACACTGTCAGGAGGGGCAGCATGCATGGGACACTGTCAGGAGGGGGCAGCATGCATGGGACACTGTGAGGAGGGGGCAGCATGCATGGGACACTGTGAGGAGGGGGCAGCATGCATGGGACACTGTGAGGAGAGGGCAGCATGCATGGGACACTGTCAGGAGGGGGCAGCATGCATGGGACACTGTCAGAAGGGGGCAGCATGCATTAGACACTGTCAGGAGGGGGCAGCATGCATGGGACACTGTGATGAGGGGGCAGCATGCATGGGACATTGTGAGGAGGGGGCAGCATGCATGGGACATTGTGAGGAGGGGGCAGCATGCATGGGACATTGTGAGGAGGGGGCAGCATGCATGGGACATTGTGAGTAGGGGGCAGCATGCATGGGACACAGTCAGGAGGGGGCAGCATGCATGGGACACTGTCAGGAGGGGGCAGCATGCATGGGACACTGTGAGGAGGGGGCAGCATGCATGGGACACTGTGAGGAGGGGGCAGCATGTATGGGACACTGTCAGGAGGGGGCAGCATGCATGGGACACTGTCAGGAGGGGGCAGCATGCATGGGACATTGTGAGGAGGGGGCAGTATGCATGGGACATTGTGAGGAGTGGGCAGCATGCATGGGACATTGTGAGGAGGGGGCAGCATGCATGGGACATTGTGAGGAGGGGGCAGCATGCATGGGACATTGTGAGGAGGGGGCAGCATGCATGGGACATTGTGAGGAGGGAGCAGCATGCATGGGAGATTGTGAGGAGGGGGCAGCATGATGTGAGGACAATGTGCAGATTATATTTCATAATTGAGGAAGGTGTGGTGGGTATAATTTATAAGGGAGGGCAGTGTGTAGTTTATTAGGGGCAGTGTGACAGTCACAGTATATAAGTGGGGACGGTGTGGTGGGAATATTTTATACTCATGCTATGTTTTGATGTGCCTGTGGTGATCCCCATTGGGGGGGGGTTAGTGCCCTTCGTTTCTCATTGATACTTTTTCAAGTGTTTTACAAAGTAGATCTGCCTTAAACAGATGTCGTGTGCGAAAACTCAGTTTTACGTTGTCACTAAGGGGCGCGACCACTTAAAGTGCCTAGGGCAGCATGAAGGCAAAATACAGCCCTGGACATGGTATCCCCCTGCCTTGCAGATTCTGGTAGTCCATCGTGAAGTATGTTCTACCCTAGGGCTTCTGCACCCTGTGTGGCGCCGGTCCCAAAGGGTCTGTTTTGGGCTCACCCTCCCGGCTACCGTATGAACTCCTCTGTCTCACAGCTCCACCTGGTAGTCTCCTGCTTCTCTCTCAGTCTGCCCAGTACCCGTTCAGCCCATCTAGGGGGGGAGCCGTTCAACATCCCCCCAGAGGCCTTGCTCTTCTCTGCCTCAAGATGTTCTCTCTCCTGCGTCCAAACTGTTCTGAGGTAAAACTGTTCTGAGGTGCAACTGTGTTGATCCACCAGTTCTGGGAAAATCACGTTGCTATGGTGCCCACCGGTGTTGTGTAACTACTGGCTGGCTGGAAACCACCTAAGTGTATTGTGTAAGTGAAAACTAGAGGCTAACCTCTTCTTACCTGGGTTGAGTATTGCATCTTAAGTCAGATACAATACCCTGTGGTGACTCAAGCCTCAGGGGCGCCACATATACACCCACTGGAGGTGGACACGCAGGCTACTATGTCTGAGTGTCCACCTACAGTAAGCGTAAGCGTATGTGCCCGGGGCAGACCGGGGTGGTCGGATACGGGGAGGTCGTTGCTCAAGGGGTCCGGACCCGAGCTCGGCAGACACTCAGATCCTTGAAAGGGGATTATTTACAGGGGAGAAGTTCGTGACGCCACCTGCGGGTTGTGGTAATGGGAGTACCGCCGCTTCTGAAAGGAGTACCGGGGCAGATAGTGGGGATCAGCAAGGTGTCAGAGTCCCTCCGCAGGTAGGGAAGGCCCCGGCCTCTAGGGTTGTTGATGAGATGTTTAAGAGCACAGGGTGCAGGGGAGCCAGGTAACTCACTGTGGGTAGTCGTGGTGCAGGATGAAGATTAGAAAGCAGACACTCACACTGAAGATAAACCAAAGACTCTGGGCATGACAGTCTCTACAGGGGGAGCCCGTCCAGGTGTCCTCTCTCACCGATGTCATGGGTAATCCAGAGCCGCCTCCGTGCACAAGTTACTTCTCTGTGTGGCCCCTCAGCTTGAAGCTGTTGGGGCCCCGCTCCCTATGTTTTTAGTGTAGCTATGCTCTTGATGGCTGGCACTTTGGATTTTAGTGGGCCGCGTTACTGGAAAACCCTATTCCCCGCGGTGTGCTGTCGCCTTCAATCTCTGAGCTTTTAAGGAAGTTCATAAAGAGACTCTCCCTCCCTGGTTAATTATCAGGACGATGAACTGGCTCCTGATCTAGGGTCCTGTACCCCATTGTGCTCAGTACTGGTCAGTTCTTTTGGATGTCAGATGCTGACAGTCCACCTAGACTATGTCTGTCACACCCTTCCAATGTCGCTGCCACCTGTCCCCCAGTTCTCTGGTCCCGGACTACCATCTGCAACCCAACCTTGGTCTAGCTCCCCGGGAGCTACTACTCCCCAGATCCTCACTCTTTGAGGGCTCTCACTCAACCCTCTACTCAACACTAACTGACTTCCTTCCTTCCCACCAGTCTGCCTGACCCCTAGGGGGGTAGCCTTATTCCACTTATGCAACCCACTGGTGTGTCTAACAGGACGTGATGTAAGGTGTGATTGGGATTTGTGCTGATGTGAGTGACACCGGCTTGTTAAGAACCTGGAACCATGGGGGGATTTAGGTCCTGCACCCTTGGGGATCCTGTATCCTGTGGCACCCTGATTTACTCAAGGGCGCCACACGTATATGTCGTGGGCGAAGGAGGGGACGCTGCGCTCACCACGCTCGGGTCCGGCGCCGCTGCTGCTTCGCTTGCTGCTCGGTGGCTCGAGCGGTGGGCCGGATCCGGGGACTCGAGTGGCGCTCCTCGCCCATGACTGAAAAGGGGAATGGTTTTGGGGATTTATTGTCCGTGACACCACCCACGGTTGTGGTGAGGTTGTGACACCACCGCTGCTCTGGACGGGGATCCCGGGAGTGATGACAGGGAGCAGCTTGGATGTTGTTTTTCCTTTCCGTGGGTAGGGGGTTTGGTTGTCCTGGGGCCCGGTGATGGAGGAATGGCAGGCGGGTTACGGGGCCTGGTGAGGTGCAGGGTCGCGGGGGCAGTGCGGTGCCGCACGGCACAGTGGTACTCACTCAGCCAATGATAAATGCAAAGTCTCCGGTAAAACAAATGGCTGGATGGACGGGTCCCACAGACGGCTGCGGTGGTTCTTCTCCCGGTAGGTTGGCGGTGACCGCCTTTCCCTGCACCTGTGTTATGTTCTCGGTTCTGGTGGCTTCCCACCGGTAACCCGCTCCCCAGCTTGGATGGATGCTGAGGGAGCCCCTTTTGCCCGCAGGCTCTGGCCCTGGGAACTGTAGCCTTGGCGGTGACTGTATTTCCCCTCACGGTTTGAGCGGTTGCCTTCAATCGGGTTTTGACTGCTGGGAAACCCCGGAGGTTCCCTTCGCTAACGGATTTGACCAGTTTTACAGCGACTCCAAGCCTGGTCGGGGTCCATAGGCCCTGCCGAATGGTGCTGGCTTCTCTTCGCTCCCCTATCCGGTATCGGCGGGCCACCGCCCGTCCCCGGTCCTTACGGTTCACGTCAATCAGCCCCTCCTGCAGACGGTCACCCCCTTTCAGACCTAAATAAACACTTTATAAAATCTTACTTTTTGGTATGCTAATGAGCTTTGCTGGCCAGGGGCGGGCTGGATTTCTTCCTTTATTCCCCCTCCTGCCGCTGTTCTCCATCCCACTGTGTTGATTTACATCAATGAGGCCGCCACCCTCATGTTACGCAAGGCTCCTGAAGTCTCGCGCATGCCCAGTGGCATTATCGCGGGACTGAGCGCTGTTCAAATTGCGAGCGCCGGTGATGGAATTTGCGCAGTCGCGAGATTATGGGAGGCGCTGTGAATGTCATCACCAGCGTCATCCAAGTCCCCGCCCATAATCTCGTGCCCGCGCTTTTCCCTCTCCCTCCACTGTTATGCGTTATTGCTGGCCATATCATCCACGTTACCTATTACCGCAGGCCTCATTGATGTAAATCAACACAGGGGGAAGGCGAATAGCGGCAGGAGGGGTAATAATGGAACAAATACAGCCCGCCCCCATGGCCAGCAAAGCTCATTAGCATACCAAAAGGTAAGATTTTATAAAGTGTTTATTTAGGTCTGAAAGGGGGGCCAGTAGCAAGATGAACCTTTATAGAATGCAGCCCAGGAGCTGCAGAAGGGGATTCTTTTAGTTTCATAGCGAAAATTCAGGTGACAGGTTCCCTTTAAGTATCTTACTATATACCTTGGAATATCTACCTCCTAGATGCCTCGTATTCCTATATCAATAAAGGAAAATATTTCATACATATCTATGAATTCCAGCACATAGTTATCGATTTACATCCTTGCCGCGTTCTGAATGCATTAGACATATGAATATCCAGTAACCATCCATTCATCTGACAAGATGTAATAAACTTTATTTCCTTTATGACTTATTTGATTTTACATAGCTGGTCGTCTTCCCAGGAGATTTATGTATATGATTGTCTGATGATTATATTCTCCAAGATTCCAACTTACTATTCAGTGAATCTGCCTAGAGCTATTCAGCATAGCACAGTAGGTAGGAATGAAGCAATGCCATAGACCGAGGGAAATAATGTGAGCACCACAGACATTAGAATTAATAAGGACACAGTTCTATAATTCTAGTATTAAAGGGAATCTGTCACCACAGTCGAGGTATTTAACCTATTAATATGGGCATACAGGTTACAGAATGCTGAAAAATGTCATACCTGTGTGTGGTTACCTGTTCTGTTTGCTGTGTCTCTCAGTAATCACACTCAGTGGAGATCTTCAGGCTCTTTATTAGGTGGTATTGTCAGCCATTACATCTCCCTGCTGCCTGCACTCTGTCTGCAGTTCCAGCGAGTACCCACTTGATTGTGCTTAACACATACAAGTAGTGAGACCCCTAGAGGCCCCTAGAGGCCATACAGCATATACATATTGCTACATCCTTTCTCTTTAAACAAGAAGAACAATCAAACTTAATAAACACAACAGTTAATCTGACCAAGTAAAAGATAATTACAATATATACAATTAGATATAATCCTTGAGGTGCGCAGGCTTTCTGATCATTCTGCCCGCCCTAGTAACATAAGAAGAGTCAATGTCCACCTCTGGTAGTTGTTCTGATTCTGGTAATGTGCCTTCTGATATTGCCTGTCTCTGGTTAACAGTCTCACCCTGATGGTCAGCAGTCACTGTTGGTACTTGGCTTGGACTTGCTGCCTCGTTATCTTGGGTATCAGGATATTGTTCAAAAGGCCATGAATCATCTTGTTCTTGTGTTTTCCTCAAATATCTCCTATTTCTCCTTAGGCTTCTTCCATCTTCTGTTACAATTTCGTGGGACCGAGGTCCTAGTTTCTGAACAACCTTTGCCTTTTGCCAGTGTTTGTCGTATTTGCTGCTTGGCTGCAGCCGTATGTTGTCATTCCTCTGGAGATCTGGCAGATCCTTTGCAGATTTATTGTAATAGAAAGCTTGCCTATCTTGATTTTTCTTTAGTTGAGCTTTGATGTTTCCCACCAACTTTGGCTTTAACAGATGACTAGCGGTTGGTATGAGTGTCTTTGTACGTCTACTCATGAGCCTCTGTGCCGGACTGCTGTCTATGCCTTGGGTGGGTGTGTTTCTATGATCCAGTATAGACAGATATACATCTATACCTGCCTGTTTTGCTTTTTTTTAGGAGTCTTTTGGCCATTTTTACTGCGGACTCTGCTTTGCCATTACTCTGTGAATATCTTGGAGAAGACGTCTGGTGTTCAAATTCCCATCTCTTGCTGAAAGTTTTAAACTCTTCTGAAGTAAACTGAGCAGCATTGTCAGAGAACACGATATCCGGAATGCCATACCTGGCAAAATGGGCCTTGAGTTTTTTAATCACTGTTCTCGCTCTTGTGTCCTGTAAATCAATCTCCCAAAAGTTAGATAAATAGTCCACTGTAATCAGGTATTCTTTGTCATTCCATGTGAACACATCTGTTCCAATTTTTGACCAAGGCCTCTGTGGAATTTCATGAGGTTGCAATGTCTCCTTCTGTTGCTTATCACTGCAGGATGCACATATTTCACATTGTGCTATATAGTTTTTAATGTGGTCATTCATTCCTGGCCAATAAATAGATTCTCTTGCTCGCTGTAGACATCCTTCCCTGCCTAAGTGAGAAGAGTGCAGTGTTTCCAGTATGTCTCTTCTGAGTGCTTCTGGTATAACAGCTCTATCTCCTTTAAAGATGATTCCTTGCTGCACTGACAGTTCATCTCTTATGTGCAAGAATGGAGAAACTTCCCTAGGCGCATGCTGCTTGTATTTCGGCCAGCCCTGCAAGATGACAGTCTTTAAGATCTGGAGAATTTTATCCTTCTCTGTACAAGTCTGTATTTGCTTAAACTTGTCTTTTGACACTGCCAGGTAGTCACACATATTGATGGTTTCAATTTCATTCTCCTCATCATTTGTGACAGGTAGGTATGCTCTGCTTAGAGTATCTGTGACGCCCTGGGCAAGCCAGGGGTCACAGGTCACAACACCACACGCACCCCACATTCCCTGCAGGTACACACAAGGTCAAAACTAAAATCCTTGTTGCCTTCCTCCAGGGGCTGGTGTCCACACCAGGGGGTGGGCCAGGCGGTTGGCTCCGCCCACCGAGGAGTTCACAGCCCTGGAGGCGGGAGAACCAGGCAGTGCAGTTTAGGAGGAAGAGGTAGAAGGAAGTGAAGTGGTAGTGAAGCAAAGGAGAGGAGCTTGTAAGAGGAGTAAAGAAGTAAAAAGAAACAGTTAAGCAAGCCTGAAGTTGGTCCGGGTGTGTGCCCCGGACTGAGACAGCAAGGTTGGCAGACGGCGGTGACCGTCTGCAGGCGAGACTGATTGGAGGTTGCCGAAAGGACCGTGGACGGGTGGTGACCCGGCGGTACCGGAGCGGTATACGAAGATTAGTCAGCACCAGGGCAGGGGCCTTTCGGATCCCGGCAAGGCTTGGAGTCGCCGAATTTGCCAAATCCGTCAGTAACGGGGACGACTGTCTCCCAACAACCAAGTCCCGTTGAAGGCAACAGTCTAACCGTTAAGGGGAGACACCGCCACCGCCAAGGCACCAGTTTCCCAGGGCCAGCGCCTGCGGGCAAAAGTGGAGCTCCTCCGGCTCATATCCAAGCTGGGTAGCGGGTTACCGGTGGGGACCCATCGCTACCAAAGAGACTTTCATAGGTGCAGGGAAGAGACCGTCACCGCTAACTGCAGAGAACATCATCACCGTGAACCGTCCGAGGGACCCGTCCAACCAGCCGTTTGTTTACCGAGAACTGTGTCATGTTTACTGGCTGAGTGAGTACCTTCCGTGTCGTGCGGCACAGCGCTGCCCCTGCGCCCCTGCACCTCCACAGGCCCCATCCCCGTCTGTCCACCATTCCAATCCCATCACCGGGCCCCGGGAGCACCAAGACCCCTACCCACGGAGGGGCAAATCAACAACTGGCTGCTCCGTACCATCACTCCCGGGCTCCCTCAAACAGAGCAGCGGTGGTGTCCACTCCATCACCACAACCGTGGGTGGCGTCACGGACAATCAACTATCCCAAAACACCAATTCCCCTTTTCACTCACGGGCGAGGAGCGCCGCTCGAGTCCCCGGGATCCGGCCCATCGCTCGAGCCACCGAGCAGCGGCAGGCCGCAGCAGCCGCGGCAGCCGGACCCGAGCAGCAGTGGGAGAGCGCGGCGTCCCCTCCTCCGCCCGCGACATATCTGCAATCAGTAAGTCTCTTCCTGGGCAGTAACAGATGTCAAAATCATATTTCTGAAGTCGTAACAGCATATGCTGTAGTCTCTTTGAGGCATTCAGTAGTGGTTTCTTTGTAATGCTCTCCAATGGCTTGTGATCAGACTGCACTGTTACTCGTCGACCATAGGTGTACTGGTGAAACTTCTCCATCCCAAATACCACAGCCAGTAACTCCTTCTCAATCTGAGCATATCCCTGCTCTGTTGTTGAGAGGGCTCTGCTTGCAAACGTGATTGGCTGTTTGTTCTGCATTAGTGTAGCTCCAAGGCCTTTTTCTGAAGCATCACATTGTACCACCACTTCTCGATCTGGGTCGAAATACTTCAGGGTTGCTGCATCTGCAATAACCTTCTTTACTGACCGGAAAGCAGTTTCCTGGTTTTCTGTCCATTCCATGTATAACCCAAGAGTAATGATAATAGGAGAATATTTATAGAAAACCAAAAGAGAAAAACTCCTAAAAAGTATACCTTTATTAATTAATTATTAACATTTATCAATATAAAACGAAATTGCTTTTACGTAGTTTTTATATAAAACACAAAAATTAAGTGCGTGTAGAGAGGTGACAGATCCGATTCGTGGGAGCAGTGTTTATTATTTTCCTATTCTCAAGGTAGGGACAACTCAGATAGTTGCACTTCTTACTCCAAATGGTTCTCATGGGGAGATGGGGGATACACTATCTATCCCTCCCTTTCCCCTACCTACCAGCGGAGGTGCACCATACGTTATTGGGTACCCCCCGCTCCACGTCGTCTCTCCCTATTTTCTCCCTGCAGCTTATCAATTGCAACCGGGAGACCCGCCACCAAGAAATTAGTGCAAATAGTCACAAAGCTGTTCAGCTGTACATAAAATATGTGCCAGCCATATTGTAAATATTACAGAAATTAATGCAAATAGTCACAAAGCTGTTCAGCCGTACATCAATGTGTGCCAGCCGTATTGTAAATATTACATATATCTCAGACCAATGAAAATTGTAATCTTTATGTAAAACCGAATTCCCAGCAGGGATAACTTATCTGCCAGAATCATCCGATAGTCTATCCCGTAATCCCGACGCGTTTCCCCCCTATATATTTTTCTTAGGGGTTCATCAGGGGAATAACTGATTCGAGGTTTCTTTCTATAAAAGATATAAATATATCTCTGACACAATGCATTTCTAAATTCTTACAGTCACAATAGGTTCTCAAAAAAGAGTGCCTTTTGGAATTATTAAAGTATATTGGGGGAGCATACCTGGAGGACCAAATAGATGTCCGTAATCACAGCATGGCATCAAAAGCCCATAATAGGGTCCAAAGTCCGATGTGTAGTCACTGGCTGCATTCAGAATCTGCAGGTCCCAAAGTGTCGGCTGCCATGTGGTACCCCCTCCCTTATCCATCCCAGTCCTTTATATAGATGGACTTCTAAACGTTCCCGGCTCCCAGATGTCACCCCGGAAATGCTCCACTATGTCATTTCCGTTTCCGTTCCATGGAGCCGCATTGTTGTGCACCATGGAAACCAACTGGAAGTTAACTTAAGGTCATTTCCGCACCTGTGCAGTGTCGTGCGTTCCACGATGCAGAACTGGAAGTCACTAATCACGCCGCTTCCGTATATGCGTGGTGCCATGTGGTTCATAGTGCCGGACCGGAAGTGACTGTTTACATCACTTCCGGCAAACGAAATCCTCCAATCCTTTCCAGTCTGCCCATTCTGCATATGGTATCGTCATCCACAGGCATGCGCAATGGACACATCACGGAGCTTTATGGACGATATCTATCCCGTGTATATTCATACCATTCCGTATATGTTGCGGCAGGACAGCCTCTCCATATATAGCTCCCAGAGTTAGGACTATAACTCCCTGTGGTTCAAAGACAGGGCAAACAGCATATATATAGGGAGACGTCCTGTTCAAATGAAAACTCCCTATACTGTGGAGGATGGAGTACCCCAGAATCTGTGGACCTCCTTCTGTCAGCACTTTTAGGTGTCGCACCCTGTGGTTGCACAAGGCCATATAAGTTTCTACCAGTGGCAATTTAATATGTTACTGTTGTCCAGCCAGAAACCATATCTTAATCCTGGCCAAATTGACCACAGGTCCATATAAGGCTTTCTAAGGGATGGAGGCTACTCTTAGAGAGAACCTTTGATCTAAATGCACAAAAGATAAATAGATAGATATAACCCTGATCGGGACTATATCCCGTCAGGGAAAAAGAACTTGGCTATATTATTTATGTAATACCTCTCAAGCCCAGCATACCCAAATAAAAAGAAGGGGGTGACCCATCTAAACGCCTCTAAATGAAACTAGTAAAACTAAGAACCTCATTAAGTCCCTTTGGACTGACTGTATCAAGTAGGAAAGTCCACCGTGCCTCTCTCTGTAGTATTTTGATATCCCAGTTACCCTTCCTGATTGACATGGGGACAACTTCGATTCCCTGAAATCGTATACTTTTTGGGTCTCCTTGGTGGCATGTATTGACGTGTCTCGCTATCGGTGTATCTCGTTTATGCGAGATATCCCCCAGATGTTCCCCTATGCGGACACGTAATTTGCGTCTTGTCTTCCCAATATAACTGAGCGGACATGTACACGTGCACCTATACACTACACCCTCGGTCCGGCAATTGACAAAATCCCTAATGTGAAAAACTCTTCCTGATTGATGATTCATGAAGGTTTTATTTTGATCAATGAAAGGGCAAAATTTACAAGACCCACACCTAAAGGTCCCGTGGGGCTTCCTTTCCAACCATGTGCCTGATGATTTTTCTGCCACATAGTGGCTATGTACTACATGGTCTTTGATGGTCTTTCCTTTTCTATATGTAATACTCGGGTAAGGTGTAATACAGTCACTAATGTCGGGGTCTGATCTTAATATCCCCCAATGCCGTCTCAGAATGTGCATGACTTTAGTGTTCTCATCATCATAGGAGCCAATCAGTCTGGTAATCTGCTGTTGTTCATGTTTGGGGTTAGTAGTTAGTAATGTCGCCCTCTTTTTCCCCCAGGCGGACTCAAAAGCTGTTTTTAGTACATGTTCAGGGTACCCCCTTTCCCTAAAGTTATCTCTCAGATCCTTTGATTTCTGTTGGAAATCATGCAGAGAGGAGCAGTTCCTCCTAAAACGGAGAAACTGCCCCTTAGGGATCCCCCTCCGTAAGGTCTCGGGATGATGGCTCTCCCATCTGAGCAAGCTATTAGTTGCCGTTGGCTTGCGATAGACTGTAGTTCCCAAAGTGCCATCAGTGTGTTTGATTAGAAGAATATCTAGGAAAGGTAACCTATCACCACCCACTTCACAGGTAAATTTCAGTCCGAAATCATTCTGATTCAGATGTGCTACAAAGTCCAAAAAAGAGGCCGCTCCCCCCTTCCAGAGGACGAGGATGTCATCTATGTAACGACCCCAGAAGATGATCTGGGGGTTCCACGTGACATCCTCGTCCCCAAAAACCACCACATCCTCCCACCAGCCCAGGTACATGTTTGCAAAAGTGGGAGCACAAGGGCTCCCCATTGCAGTACCCCTGAGCTGGTGGTAGAACTTGTTATGGAAGGTAAAGTAGTTGTGAGTAAGTGCAAAGGTAAGAAGCTTTATTATAAAGAGATTGTGTTCTCTATATTGTACCCCTCTTGTCTCCAAATAGTATTTTACAGCTCGGATGCCATTGTCATGCGGTATACAACTATACAGTTGTTCAACATCAATCGATGTAAGTATAGTATCCCTAGCAACCTGTATGCCATCCAATTTACTCAATAGATCTGATGTGTCCCTAATAAAGGATGGTTGTGTACTGACAAAGGTTCTCAGAACTTTATCCAAATAAATACTAGGGTTTTGTCCCATAGCGTCAATGCCTGACACTATGGGTCGTCCCTTCAATGGGCACATGCCCTTATGGATTTTCGGTATAGAGTAGAAAGTCGCAATTGTCACATCCTTAGGGGCTAGGAAATCCATCTCATCTTTCGAGATGAGTGTTGAACCAAAACCCTCCTGTACAATTTCATTAAGAGTTGCTTTAAATTTAAGAGTCGGGTCTGCAGGTAGAACGGCATATGTGGTTTTGTCAGATAATAATTGGAGGCACATAGAGCGGTATTGATCAGTGTCCATGATTACAATGTTGCCCCCCTTGTCAGAGGGTTTTATTGTTATGGTCTTATTTTGGTCAAGGGATGATAAAGCATCTCTTTCTCTCTGTGTGAGGTTAGTATTATTACTCATCAACCCAGGTTTTATCTTTCGTATCTCATTTGTAACTAATATTGAGAAAATGTCGATACTTGTACAGTCAGTGGGGGGAGGCATCTTTCTATTCTTGGGTTTAAGATTCGTGAAAGGGCCAATCCCTTCCTCTTTCCTATCACTCTCTGACAGGCTTGCCAAGAGCCTGACATCTGGAAGAATATCAGGAGGTATCCCCAAACGCTGGCACTCATTGAGGTCATTATGTTTAAAATGTTTCTTCCATCTGTCCATTCCCAGAGCACATCTTTGTGGGTTAGCTGTCTCAGTGGCTCACACATATCTGACAGATGCTTGCAAAATTTGGAGAGATAATTTACCATGCCCAGAAATCGTTGTACTCTACACACATCAGTTGGGGTTGGCAAATCTTGAATTGCTCTCACCTTTTCTGGATCCACTTTTACACCATTTGAGGTCAGAAGATGTCCAATATATGCAACTTCTGTTATTTTCAGTTTGAATTTGTTCAAGTTCAGCTTTATTTGTTTTGCTTCACATCGGTCCAAAAATTGTATCATCTTCTGATCATGATCCTTGATTGCAGATTCCATATCTTCGCCTTCTCCCACTATAAGGATATCATCTGGTAATGTTTTTACTCCAGGAAGTCCTTCAAAGCATGCATCAATTTCTGCTGGAACATCTCTGGAGCAGGTTTTAGTCCCATGGGCAGTCTCAGCCATTTATAGCGTCCAAATGGTGAAGAAACTGTTGTCAATAAACTTGATTCTTCAGTCAGTTCCACATGCCAGAATCCATTTTTGACATCACATACAGAAAATATTTTAGCCTTTGATAGATCTGGGAGAACATCATCCAATGTTGGCATCGGGTAATGATTTCTTTTCAGCGCCTTGTTGAGTGGCTTCGGATCAATGCATATTCTTAACTTGCCTGATGGTTTCTGCACTATGACCAAACTGCTGATCCAATCTGTGCTCTTCTGGACTGGTTCTATCATGCCTCTTTTCTGTAAATCTTGTAGCTCTACTTTCAGTGGTTGCATTAAAGCTACAGGCACTCTTCTTGTAGGTAATCTGATAGGCTACACGGTTTTATCAATTTCTAGCCTGTATTTACCTTCAAAACATCCATCACCTTCAAATAAATCAGCATACTCCATTTTTATTTTTTTGAAAGTCCAAATTGCGCTCTGCATTTAGTTTGGGATTTGGTATATCCTGGGAAACCTCAACAGACATAATGTTCTGCGACTGTACTTTTATTAAGTCCATGGCCTGCACTGCTTTTACTCCCAGTATTGGTACATGGTTCCCACCATGCAGCACGGTAAATTCAGCTCTGTAACTTTTCCTGTTACATGGGTTCCATATTTTGAGCTTACATGTCCCCATAGGTTTCAGAACACTTTTGTAGTACATCACCAGTACCTTGTCCGTTGGCTCAATGAATACCTGTTTGTTCAGCAGAGCACTTGGAATTACATTGCAGCTTGCTCCACAATCCAGCTGAAATCTAATGGGCTTCTCATCCAACAGGAAGGTTGCATAGAGCTGCTTGGCATCCTTGACTACTGGCTGCCTGATTACATTGACATTCTCTGTTGCAGGTTGCAGCTGTAGCCATGTAATGTCCTGTGCACTGTCAGTGTCTGGTATCACCGTGTGGACCTGTTTATGCTGTTTGCCTGTTCCCAGCCTGCAGACAGCTGAGAAATGATTCTTCTTGCCACATAACCTGCAGGTTTCGCCATATGCTGCACACTTGGTCTTGTCTCTCTCATGTCTCTTACCACAATATTTGCAGTGGATCGTGCTTATAGGGGAGCTTGCTCTTGTCTTTCCTCTCATAGATACTGCATGTACCTCATCATCATCATTATTATCACTGGTGCCTGCCATCATCTTCAGGCTGCGCTTTGTCAGCTCTGCAGCCCTGCAGATTTGCATGCATCTCTCTAAGGTCAGCTCTTCGTCTCTGAGTAAACGTTCTCTGAGGCGAGTATCCATAATGCCACATACAATTCTGTCTCTTATGAGGCTATCCCTGATTTCCCCAAAGCCACATGTTGCAGCCAATGTCCTCAGCTCTGTCACATATCTGTCTATATTTTCACCATCCGCCTGCTGTCTTGTGAAAAACTTGTATCTCTCCACAGTCTCATTTCTCTTGGGGTCACAGTGCTTATCAAATGCCTCCACAATGTCTGCTAGGACGAGGTGGCTGTGTCTGGCAGTAAGGTCTGGGCTAGTTCTCTGCCTTTTTCCCCAATTAAGTAATAAAACAGCTTTACTTTACGTTTGTCATCACTGGGGGCCACTGTCAGATCCACATACAGAGAAAACTCCTCTTTCCAGTGTCTCCATGTCTGAGATAGATTACATGATGAGACATCCAGTTTCTGAGGGGGCTTCAGACCAGCCTCCATCTTGTATAATGACAGGAAATCTGTACTCACAGTTGCTATGATGTTCTGTACAGTCCCAGTCTCACACACAAGCTCTGAGGATTTGCAGGTGTCACATGAAGGTTCTGTGCCCAGCTGCCACCATGTTCTGTTTGCTGTGTCTCTCAGTAATAACACTCAGTAGAGATCTTCAGGCTCTTTATTAGGTGGTATTGTCAGCCATTACATCTCCCTGCTGCCTGCACTCTGTCTGCAGTACCAGCGAATA
The DNA here is from genome assembly GCF_048569485.1 of Anomaloglossus baeobatrachus. NCBI lineage: Eukaryota > Metazoa > Chordata > Amphibia > Anura > Aromobatidae > Anomaloglossus > Anomaloglossus baeobatrachus. The sequence continues at coordinate 329,717,344 of NC_134356.1, read as the reverse complement.
CCCACTTGCTTGTGCTGAACACATACAAGTAGTGAGACCCCTAGAGGCCCCTAGAGGCCATACAGCATATACATATTGCTACAGTACCCCAGAGTTGGGTACTAGCAAAGTGCTTTATAGTCTTAACAGTAATTTACATTATTTCCATGAGATATGCAGTGTACATTGGCACATCAGGAGTTAAACTCCCCAAAGGGCTTGTTACTGGGCAGAATAGCCTGGTGGGCGGAGTCTTAGTGTACATAACTGCCGTTACCTCAGATTTTACAGTTAAAGCCTCAGCCAATGCACACTCCAGAAACATGTATGGGAAATTGACTCCCACTGAGACAGTATGGGAGTGGACTGACCCAAAACTATAAGACTATGTGCGCACACTGCAGATTTGTTTCTCCAGCGAAAAATGCACCCTCTGGCAGAAAAACACACCTAAAAATGAATGCGGTTTTACCGCGTTTTGGTGCATTTTTGTCCCTGCGTTTTTAAAACATTATCAATGCAAAACACATGGAAAAACACAGAGAGCTGCAGAAAAGAAGTGACATGCTGCTTCTTTTTGCTGCAGAAAATCTGCAGCAAAACCTTTAGGTAAAAAAGAAGCAACATGCGCACACCATTTTGGATTTCTCATAGACATTGCTGGGGAAGGACTGCATGACATTTATGAACACAAGCTGCACCAATGCTGCACCCAAAACCACAGCAAATCCATGGCAAATCCACAGTATGCACACAGGGCCTTAGTAGGATATATCTTGTCTTTCACACCATTAAGCAGATGGAATGCACAGCACCCTAGCCTACCTGAAACTTAAAGCTGTGGACGCAGAAGGGGTAGAGGCCTGGAGTTAGGTCCCCCAAAGGAGAGTCTATTTTACATGAAGGTCAGAGGAAGCAGGAACTCTGGTGTTGGGGAACACCACCCCAGTATGATAGAGAAAGACATATGTTTCCTATCTGCCTGTCTGTGGAGCTGTATCATCTGAGCATGTTATACCAACTATGGCTGTGTACAATTTTTGTAACTGCTGAACAAGTAAAAGTCCATCTGTTTTCTGTTGAACATGCGTCTTGACTCTCCTGTTTTTCCTGCACCAACATTAGGGGCACAGCATTGACCACCTAGCTGACCGGGAAAAAAGGAATAAAAACCAGCACACCTACAACCACATGCAGGTCACTAGAGCGCCAGGACATGGGTACGGCCACCAACACCCGTGACATATGCTAGAGGATCTGACCCATACCCGACATCCTGGGTACATTGCACTCCATGTGTTACACGTATGCCTCATATCAGAAGCCTTCTTATGGATAAATCATCATTATTACTTTATATAAATAATGTCTTCCAGGCTATAGGGAGGACGCTGCTTGACAGATAACTCCTCTGTCACGATTCCTCTGTGCATAACATCTTGCACATTAGGAGATGCTCTGCTGTGATTTCCTGGGCTTCTGGCTGGCAGGTTGATTGGCAGCACTGGCTTCCATGCTGGTTCTGGGAGGTGCTGATTGCTCAGGTGTTCCATCTTCTGAGTAATTGCTTTGCTTCTTTAGTGAACATGCTCTCCCAGAACCTTGCCAGTTGTACATTCTGGTTCCGCTGTTGTGCTGTTGAGCTGAGTTCCTGCCTGTGTTCTGATATTGGTTTCTTGACCCCAGACTGTGTTTGACTCCTCTGTGCCCACGCGCTGTTCCTGTCTTGACTTTCCGGCTTTTGACTTCGGACCATTACCTGACCACATCTTAGTTTACTCCCTGAATCCATTACATGCCTTCCCGGAATTCTGACCCTCGGATCGTGATCTGACTACGCCTCTGTGTACTCCTTATGTCCATATGTGTCCTCCTGTTACTAGACCACAGCTTTCCTGACTACTCTACCGTTTGTACTACCCATAAGTAGTGACTAGCATCACATTCTCCTCCAGAGCTTATTCTAAATAGAAGTGGACGTTACCATACGTCCCAACATTTGAAGAACAGAAAGAGGACTATAAATGTGGCGCGCAGAGTGGCACATTTTAACCATGGCACTAGCCACACCCATTTGTCAGTGAGGGACATTCAGCAGATGCCCTGGACTATTAATTCATAGTCATAGCAGCCAGAACTTTCTAATCTTTATGTAGCTTCCCTATACAATATCTGACTTTTTTGTGTCTGTAAGGTCATGTTCACATGTTGCATAAATAATGCTTTTTTTGTTTTCTGCAGGTGTCCACACCAAACTACACAATGAGACTCTTTATTATTATTATTATTATTATTATTTATTATTATAGCGCCATTCATTCAATGGCGCTTTACATGTCAAAAAAAGGGGGGGGCATACATAGACGTGTACTATAACCATGAACAATACAAGGCACAGACTGGTTCAGGAGGAGAGAGGACCCTGCTTGCGAGGACCCACAGTCTACAAGGGATGGGTCAGGATACAGTAGGTGAGGGTACAGATGGTCAGACAGTGGTGTAGTGGACTGAGAGTTACAGCAGGTTGTAGGCTTGTTTGAATAGGTGAGTCTTCAGGTTCATGTTTATTGCATTTTTGCTGCATTTTTATGCCTTTTCTGACTTATTTGATGCATTTTTGGTGCAGTTGGGAAGCTGCGTTTTTAAATGTTTTTTTTTTTTTTTTATATATAGTACAGAAATGCTTTGATTAAAAAAGTAACTGCAGTTTTTTCCATACATTTTTTTAGGCTCCACAATGAAGCACCAAAAAAAGCATCAAAACTGCACAGATAAGCAGCATCTTTAAATGTGCTATAAACAAAGAGAACAGAAGAAAATGGCACAAAAATGTAATGCAAAAGGTATTAAATTTTATTCACATAAATATACAAAGATATAGGGTATCAGCTTGTCATGAGAATAAATAGTACAATGTCAAATGAGACAAAAAATGAGGAAAAATGAAGTCACCTAGGGATGATGGATACAGGTATATAGAACACAAAAGGGGAAGGATGTGAGGTCCAACCCGTCGCCGTAAAAGAACCCTGAAGGGGGAGGGCCCAAAGGGGATGTTTGAGAATAATATTGAAGAATAGTGTATCACTAAAATGTATAGATCTGAGAATGGGCCCCTGAGCCCCAAGATAATAAATGGTCAGGGTTTCCCTCCACAACTGAATATAGTCAAGAGAGGATTAACAATGAACAGTGAACTGGTGAGCAGTAATCGTTAAAAAGAGTGTGAGAGAATAGTATGAACAGAGTAGTCGTAGGGCAATAGAGAGGAGGCTGAGATGGTATATGTAATGAGCAATTATAGTCGTAAAGCCGAGAGGTGCGGATTAGCACATAAACGGCTAGTTAAAAGAAGTCAGGTCCCTATGCCCGGACTAGTCGTGGAGCTAAAGAGAGGTGAAGAGGAAGGCAGAAGTGCCAGAATGTTATCCCAGAAAAAGATGACAATATGAAAAGACAACTGTGAACAGTTAATTAAAAGCAATATACAGCCCGACCCCAATACGGGGAGGTGTAACCGGGCAGAAGGGAAAGAAAATACGAGTGACCAAAGTAGTCTCTAAAATAGAGAGGACTAGTCGTGGGGCAAAGAGAGGAGACTGGAAAGAGAGTGTAAAGTAGTCGTAAAGCCAAGCGGTGCCAATCAGCACAGTAACGGCCAAAGTCAGAGAAGGGAAGAGGGGGGGGGGAGGAGGTCAGATCTCTAAGCCCAGTCTAGTCGTAGAGCCAAGGAGAGGTAGGTGGTGAAAAGATGAAAGACCGATTACTACCTGAAGGAGTGGAGGAAGGTGGCGGCAGGAGGACGATCCCAACAGCTGTTTCGCCTGAACGCTTTTACGAGGGAAGTGTGGAGCGAAGTGAGGCTGACCGCTATATACAGGGACAGCACAAATGTTTTCAATCAGGTGGGGGCGGTGTCCAAAAATGCGCATGCGCCGGAAGTCGAGGCCAGCGGGCGGAGCGGGCCGAGACCGCCGGAGGTAGTGCGCATGCGCGGGAGAACGGACGTCTCCATGACTCCCACGCATGCGCACAAGGCGGCCACGGCCGAGCAACGCCACGCCAGCAGTCGGCAGACCGGCAGATGCGCAGGGACACCGGATGTAAATGAAGCAATAAAATAGGTATGAAAACAATAATAATGGCATTTGGAATACATAAATCAATGAAACACATTGGGGAATGAACAACATAACAACTGGGCAGCACAGACACATCAGGACACGAGACACAGACAAAATATACAGAATAATGGATATAAATTTCCAGCATATTTCTATCCAGGCATTCTGCGCCGTCCAAGTTGTCCACCAATGGGGAGAAAATGAGGAGGAAGTGAGGGGAATACAAATCCACACAGACCTAAAACCTATATGAGAAAACCCAAACACAAAAGATAATGGAAAGAAAAAATGAATAAAAACACAAACCAACTAAAGATTAAAAACAAGATAAAAACACTTTGTGTTCATGTAGAATATATGCCCCCTAAAAGTCCAGCAGCGTGGACCGATGCAGCGTGGACCGCTGCATCCACCGGTGGCCGCGGGTAACCTCAGTGACAGCAGCTGATCGCACGGCTGTCTTCATTTGCTGCATGGAGGTGACCGGAGCGGCTGTGTCTGCTGCGGCTCCGGTCACCTCCATGCAGCTGCGGTGGAAGCGACGCTGGATCATCCTGGATTACGCCGGACAAGGAGGGCTTTTTGGGGCTGATTAAAGTGGTGAACCAGGGTATATGTGTGTGTTTTTATTTCTAATAAAGGATTTTTTCGGGTGTGTGTTTATTTACTGTAACTTACAGATTAATCATGGAAGGTGTCTCATAGACGCCTGACATGATTAATCTAGGACTTATTGGCAGCTATGGGCTGCCAATAACTCCTTATTACCCCGATTTGCCAACGCACCAGGGCAAATCGGGAAGAGCCGGGTACAGTCCCAGAACTGTCGCATCTAATGTATGCGGCAATTCTGGGCGGCTGTTGGCTGATATTGTTAGGGTGGGGGGCTCCCCATAACGTGGAGCTCCCCATCCTGAGAATACCAGCCTTCAGCCGTATGGCTTTATCTGGCTGGTTTTAAAAATGGGGGGAACCGCACGCCGTTTTTTTTAATTATTTAATTATTTATTTCACTACACAGTATAGACACGCCCACCGGCTGCTGTGATTGGGTGCAGTGTGACACCTGTCACTCAGAGTGGGGGCGTGTCTCACTGTAACCAATCATAGGCGCTGGTGGGCGGGGAAAGCAGGGAATACGAAATTGTTTAATGGGCGGCCGGCTTTTTCAAAACAGTAAAAGCCGCCGGAGCAGTGTGAATGCCGTGCAGCGCCAGGGATCGGGGATCGGTGAGTATATGAGAGAGGGGGATAGACTGACATGGACTGAGAGTGAGGGACAGAGATAGTGACGGACTGACAGAGATTAGTGCATGACAGACATTGTGAGGCGCTTCAGAACGCAGCTTTTCAGCTGCGCTCTGAAGCAGACCTTTTTTAAGCTGCGGTGCAGAGCGCACACCTGCGCACATAGCATCAGACAACAAAATCGTATGAGGGATGTCACACGTTACAATTGACTAGGTTCTTGCAACAAAACGCTCAATTCTACAGAATGATACGATGTGTTTGCGATCAACGGTTTTGCGTTCAATCCTGATCGCATGTAGCTGTCACACGCAGATACGTCACAAACGATGCCGGATGTGCGTCACTTACAACTTGACCCCAACGACGGATTGTGAGATATATTGAAGCGTGTGTAGCGGGCTTTACTCATGTCATTACAATTACAAGGACACCAAATATATCTATATTATTTGCTGATTTGTGATGTTTTTTATTAATTTTAAAAGTGCATTAAAAATGACTTGTAATTTTTTTATTTTATTCTTTTAGTAATTTTAGAGGAAGAAAAAATATCTCTCTTTAATTCTTCCTCTATAATAAAGGAAAAACAAATGCACTACTCTGTACAATGTATAAAAAAAAAATATCCATAAAAAACAATGAAGATCTATACGTTTCAGGTGAGAAACATCCTTAATCATTCATTTTAACCCTTGGATTTTCTATGAAATACATTTTCTGCACACCATAGAGCTGGAATTTTGGCTTGTTTGCTATCTACTACGTCTGAACATGTGATCCTTGTTCCAGAGTGTTGGAGTTCCTTTCGAGGGTGAGCTGGACTCTTTCTATATATTGCCAGTAGAGATCACCTGGTACATTGACGGTTAAGAGGCCTGGCTACTAGGGTTCTGTCCTTCGTTTCTTATCATCTGGGGCCACACTGTTCAAGGAATAGTCTTTAGTCACAACACAGGTCACACCGTGTGTCACTGTTCACACTTGAGGTTCACGCTATCTTGCCTACCATATCTTCTCCTTCTTTGCCACAGACCACCCACTGTATGTGACCTTCACAACTAACCGACTACACATCCGTAACTTCCACTCACTAGGTCTTCACTGACTATTCTAGAGTGAACTGTCACTTTCTCTTTCACTTGACCCCTCCTAGGGTGGGCTAGTCCCAACTGTCTCTGACCCTACTGTCTGTTGCTGGGCAAAACCCCTTACAAAATATCACATTAACATTACATTATCACTGCTATATATTATAGCTTACACATTATTTTACAATACACACGTAAACATCACAATACAATTCAGTTCACATAATACAGTATTTACAAAAGATGCAATGCATTATTCAGATTACAATACATGATGTGATTGTTGTCTTCAGGGGTAAGAATGCGATAAGCATAGTCCACCAATCTTACATTCCTCCCTTCTTTAACCATGGTTGTCCTCGACCATGCAGCATCGTAGAAGACACCAATTGCATCACATACAACACAACTAAACAGCAGTCTCTGCTCAAAAAGATAAATGATGTTCTCCTTTTCTGGGTCACCATCACCCCAATACCACTGGGTTGGATCCTCAGAACAGAACAACAATGTCCAAGTCCTTTATCTTGGGGCTGTTAACTGGAACTCAAGACATTATTGACAATACAATAGAAAGCGATTGGTGTTTGAGGGTGAGGAATGCAATATTTTATTGGGATGTTATGTGATGTACCAATACTAAGTAGTGAGTATTTATAAAGTTTAAAGGAAATAATATGTAGTTTTCTAAATATTTTAAAAATATAAATCTGAAAATTGTGACGTAATATTTAGCCCCTGGGTCAATACTTTGTAGGGCCACCTTTTGCTGCAATTACTACTGCAAGTCTTTTGGAGATGTCTCTGACAGCTTTGCACATCTAGAGACTGATATTTTTGTCCATTCTTCTTCACAAAATAACTCTACCTGAGTGAGATTGAATAGAGAGCGACTATGAACAGCAATCTTCAAGTCTTGTCACAGATTCTCAATGGAATTTAGGCCTGGAGTTTGACTCTGCCATTCAAACACATGAATATGCTTTGATCTAAATCATTCCATGGCGGGAGCATGTTTAGGGTCATCACTGATATGGTGATACCAGGTTTTCAGAAGATTTTTATGTTTTGGTAATTTTCACACAAAAAGATATACTGTACAAAATGATAAATTGTATATTGCAATGCCATATTCTGAAAACATATTCTGAAAACAGTAATTTTTTTTTTTATTCCAACAGCAGTAAAATGAGTACGTGTTTTTCACTGGACAAGTTAACATTTTCAGTGATATCCCTTTCTTAGAAATTATTTTTTGATTGCTTTTATTTCCAAAATTTTTATGTCATTATGAAAAACCTACATTGTCTTCTTGTTTACATTATCTACAGGGTAAATAATGTTGCCATTTTTATATTTCTGTTCATACTGGACATATGCCAAATATGTGTAGCTTTAGTTTTTACGTAAAAACTGTGTTTTTAGTAGCAAAAGGGTTTTTTTGGCTATTTTTTGTTTTTTTATACACTTTTACAAATTTTATAGAACTTTTTTTACATTTTGTAGTGAGTCCTATGATGTGATTTGAATACTTTATATTTCGGTCACTTGTACGCATGAATTACAGTTCATGAGACCTACAATTTCACATTGACCCAGGCTTATTAAGGCAAGACTTTACAGGCCACGATTGACTATTACTAGGCCTTGGGAGATCATGGCATCTATTTGCCCCCAGGATTGCGAAGGACTGGAATGGTTAAGGAGCAAGCTCTTTCCCTAACTATTTACAATAGATGCTCCTGTCACAATTGACATCTAGGAAAATAAACATCCATTGGTGCCAAAACCGATCCTGGGCAATGCAGCGGAATGATATAAGAGACAGCTGACATTCACTGCAGATTAGTGCAATGGGGTTGGTACTTACATTATTCTGGGCACTGTGAAATGGCAATACTGAGGCTATGACTAGCCATAAAAAGGCATACTAGTCACCATTAAGTGGTTAATGATGTACATAGTTATCCATAGTTATCCTGAATGTACTAGTTGACCAAAATTTGGTACTATTAAACATGCCGTGGATTTAAAATAATGTAGAGCATTATTGTTTTTGGCACCATCAGATCAATGCTTTTTTATGTTCTCTAATAAAAATCATCTCTCTCCATTGCACATTTGACTCCCTTCTTCACAAAGTTAGAAAGTGTGGACTGTTTATTACTAAATTTCTTAAAAATGTAAAAGCATCTTTTGTAGAAAGGATTGTCCCTCCATGACAGCTTCGCCTCGTGTGCTGTATTTTTCACTTAGTTTTCAAATATTTCTGTTTTTTTTTAACTTTATATTTTTAAATACATCCAATTTTCCAAGTCAACTGTACAGATTTGCGTGCGGCAAATGTGGACTCATAAATCTTTTTATTATGTACGCTTACTGCTGCACTTTATTATTCTCCAGACGACATTTCTGTATATTGGATAAGGACATCTTGCCATATTCCTAGGTATATTGTAAATTGATACTTATTATGTTATGTGTTATTGAAATATGTATTGATCCTGCTCCTACACTGATACATCTACAAATAAAGCTATAGACTAAAGGCTACACGCTGCGATATCGGTCCCAATATCGCTAGCGTGGGTACCCGCCCCCATCTGTTGTGCGACACGGGCAAATCGCTGCCCGTGCCACACAACTTCGCGCAGACCCGTCACACATACATATTTTTCTTTTATAGATCTGGTTCTCCTTTTTTACCCCCCATGCAGCTGGAATTGGAACAACTATATATGGCAACATATATACAACAAAAGACCATCAAGAACTTTCATTACTGCTCATAATATACTTCTATTAGGTATTATTATAATATATTGTGACTCTGATCAGATACTGACTGTTCTGATTCTATCGCTTTATGCATTCTGTTTGCCCTCACTTTGCCCGATGCTGACATGGTGATTTCAGCTTCCTGCCTGTGCGTGCGGCGGCTCTCGTATGCCTCTCCCCGCTGCACCTGGCGTCCACATGGCTCTCATGATTGCGGCGTGCATCATGATTGTCTGGACTCCGACGTGCGGTGTGGGACGGGCATCGGTGATCCGCCGCGCGCCGCGATAGGCTGGTAAGCGGCTCACTGGGGGCTCTTAAGGATCCAGACACACAGCCCCTACACCTCCCGACGAAGCTGTTGCGAAACGCGCGTCGAGGTGGGGGCGGTGTGTTTTGTTGGTGACTCCACTGTGGTTGGTATTATTCTCTGCGTCTCTCCGATTACCATCTTAGGTTATTGGCCAGCGGTAGCAGCAGTGCTGAGGGCCATTGTCTTGCCATTATAGTAGCCTTATATGATTTCAGTATTAATGGCACTGCTGCTATTTAACCATTTGCTGCCCCAAATATAAGGTCTTTCAGCACCTGCATTGAATCTTGCATCTCTTTAGATCAGTTGGTGCCTTTTAGCAATTTATTCTGCCTTATAATTCTCCATCTGGCACTTCTGATTCGGCGGGCCATCTTTATATTATGATATAGACCTGTGTATATTATCTGACCGATTGTAGCACTATGTATAAATGGGTATTTTACCTTGAATGTTAATATTAATACATGATTTTCTATATGTCTGCTGGTCAATATTGTGATGTCATTTTTCTATTGTGTAAATTAATTATTTGAAATTTCTTAGAGCAGCTATTTACCTCTTCTGAGAGCTCATATCTATATAAATCATATACCTCATGTAACCATATCACATATAAGTGAGTCTCCATCTGTATCACACCGCTCTGCTGTGTTGATTTTAAATCACTTTTCTGTGTATGTCTCTTTGTGTTGCGGTCACTAATAAAATTAATAAATATTTTTTGTATTTTTGCAAAACTTTTGGGTATTTGCCTTTATTAATAATGATTATATATCATTGACTAGGTTAGTTTTTCTCTGCATACTTGGTATGGTGACTTTGGTCATAGTGACTTGTTAATATGGTTATTAAGTCCTGTATTCTGTTGTTTCTAATATACCGTCACACTACTTACCTGCCCGGTGACGTTGCTGTGACCTGCGAACCGCCTCCTTTCTAAGGGGGCGGTCCATGCGGCGTCACAGCGACGTCACTGAGCGGTCACCCAATAGAAGCGTAGGGGCGGAGATGAGTGGCCGGAACATCCCGCCCATCTCCTTCCTTCCTCATAGCGGCCGGGACGCAGGTAAGGAGAGGTTCCTCGCTCCTGCGACGTCACACATAGCGATGTGTGCTGCCGCAGGAGCGACAAACTACATCGTTACTGCTGCAGTAACAATAATCGAGAATGGACCCCCATGTCACCGATGAGCGATTTTGCACGTTTTTGCAACGATGCAAAATCGCTCATCGGTGTCACACGCAGCAACATCGCTAATGCGGCCGGATGTGCGTCACAAATTTCGTGACCCCATCGACTCCGCATTAGTGATGTCGCAGCGTGTAAAGCCCCCTTTACTCATCAGCAGTTGGTGGTGGTATTATGGTTAATGTAGTATTATGTTGTATTATGGTTACATGAGATATGGCTTATAGTAGGTACATAATAGAAGTTGAGCTGTGTTTCCTTTTACATGACATGAACAAAAAGTAGCAAATAAAACTGATAACAATTTTGAAAAAACACAAAAAAAAGTAGTAACAATTTTCTATTTTGATTGACCTACTCAGAAACTGAGGATAAACAAGTTATTGAGTATTTTGGAGTTTACAACCAATATGGCAGCACATTTGTTGTCACTTATTCAAGCATAATTAGAATACCTTGGCTGCTGCTTTAACATCTGATTTACTTACAAATGGTCATAATTAAGTTGTAAATGAAAATCATCTTTAGTGTCTTATCTGACTGTATAAAACTAGAGCAAAAAGTTTTTTGGTAGATGACTATACAACACAGAAGTGTGTAAACGTGTAAAACCGCATTCAGAGTGCTTAATGTATTTTACTGTGACCACTGATTTCATTGTCTGAGAGGAAACTAAAAGGAAACCGGTCAGCATCTAGAGATCTTAACTAGGCAAAGAAAAACAAAATTAGTTATTACCGGTTACTCATTTACTAATTAAACGTGATGCTGCATGAAAACACAAAGCTGCCGAAAACAGCGCAATACATGTATTACCATCTATTGTAAAGTATCATGTGTCATCATACCAAGTGGCACACATCAGGATGCAGGTGGCTCCATTTACTGCAAAACAGGCTAATGTGATTGTAAATGTACAGTCATGGCCCAAAGTGTTGGCCCCCTTGAAATTGTTGAAAATGAAGTATTTGTCCTAGAAAATTATTTTAATTACACATGCTTTGTTATGCACATGTTTATTTTCTTTGTGTGTATTGGAACAACACAAAAAAAAACTGAATAAAAGGCAAATTGGACATAATTTCACACAAAACTCCAAAATTGGGCCAGACAAAATTGTTGTCACTTTCCCAAAATGATGGGTACACAACCTGATTTCAAGCATATGATGTGCTTTCAAACTCACATGTGGCAAGTAAGAAGTGTGAGCAATATAAAAATCACATCTGAAACCAGATAAAAAGTGGAGAAGTTGACTCGATCTTTGCATTTTGTTTCTATGTGTCCCGCACTAAGCATGGAGAACAAAAAAAGGAGAAGAGAACTATCTGAGGACTTAAGAACCAACATTGTAGAAAAATATCAATAATCTCAAGGTTACAAGTCCATCTCCAGAGATCCTGATATTCTTTTACCACGGTGCGCAACATAATCAAGAAGTTTACAACATGTGGCACTGAAGTTAAATTATCTGTCGATACTTGAATGAAATGAAACACTATAGCAGGAGACCTAGAAGAACCCCACTGCTTACACAGAGACATAAAAAAGCTAAACTGCAATTTGACAAAATATACATGTGTAAACCAAAATCCTTCTGGGAAAGTGTCCTTTGGACAGATTAAATTAAGATAGAGCGTTTTGGTAAAGCACATCATTCTGTTTACCGAAAACAGAATGAGGCCCACAAAGAAATGAACATAGTATTTACCGTCAAATATGGTGGAGGTTCAAAGATGTTTTGCTGCATCTGGCATTGGGTGCCTTGCCTTGTGCAAGGAAACATAAAATCTGAGGACTGATAAAGGATTTTATGTCGTAATGAAATACCCAATGTCAGAGAGCTGGGTTTGCATCCTAGGTCATGGGTCTTCAAGCAGGACAGTGACCTCAAACATACTTCAGAAATGGATGGAAACAAAGCACTGGAGAATTTTGACGTGGCCAGCAATGTGTCTGGATCTAAATCCCATTCAACTCCTGTGGAGAGATCTTACAATTGCTGTTGGGAGAAGGCACACTTCAAATATGAGAGACCTGGAGGGGTTTACAAAAAGAGAGTGGTCAAAAATTCCAGTTGAGAGGTGTAAGAAGCTTGTTAATAGTTATATGAAGTGATTGATTGCAGTTATTTATAACAAAGGGTGTGCAGCCAAATTTTGTTCAGCCCATTTTTGTGGTCTTGTGTGAAATTATGTCCAATTTGCCTTTTTTTTCCTCAGTGTTTTTTGTGTTGTTCCAATATACAAAAAGGCAGTGGCGTAACTAGAGTTTGATGGGCCCTGGTGCAAAATTTGGACCGGGGCCCCCCCTCCACGTACACCGACATTTAAGGCCCCGTTACATGCAACGACATACCTAACAATATATCGCCAGGGTCACGGATTCCGTGACGCACATCCGGTGTCATTAGCGACGTCGTTGTGTGTAACAGCTCCGAACGACTGTTAACTATCAAAAATACTCACCTTATTGTTGATTGTTGACACGTCGTTCATTTTCATAAAATCGTTGCTTGTTCAGAACAGAGGTTATTCGTCGTTCCTGCGGCAGCACACATCGCTACGTGTGACACCGCAGGAACGAGGAGCATCACCGTCTCTGCGGCCGCCGGCAATGAGGAAGGAAGGAGGTGGGCGGGATGTTCGACCCGCTCATCTCCGCCCCTCCGCTTCTATTGGGTGGCCTCTTAGTGACGTTGCTGTGACGCCGAACGAACCGCCCCCTTAGAAAGGCGGCGGTTCGCCGTCCAGAATGACGTCGCTAGGCAGGTAAGTCCCGTGTGACGGCTCTTAACGATGTTGTGCGCCAAGGGCAGCGATTTGCCCGTGACGCACAACCGACGGGGGCGGGTACTTTCATCAGCGATATCGTTAGCGATATCGCTGCGTGTAACACCCCCTTTAGGGTACAGGAAAATGACACTGACACTCGGGGTACAGGATAATGACGCTGACACTTGGCTTTTACCCACAGCATCCAGCTTTCCCATGTTCTGATATCCATCTTGTCCTCGGCACCCAGCTTTCCCATGCTCTGCTATACATCTTTCCCTCAGCACACAGCTTTCCCAGATCAGAGCATGGGAAAGCTGGGTGCTGAGAAAAGATGTACAACAGAGCATGGGAAAGCTGGGTGCCGAGGGAAAGGGCCTTTTTCCCTCAGCACAAAACATTCCCATCCCATGCTTGTATCTTTGTCCTCCCTCATATATAGTTCTCCAAATACTATAATGGCCCCCACATAGCCTTCCATATAGTATAAAGGTTCCCACATAACCCTTCATATATTAGAATGCACCCCCATAGTCCTCCATGTATTATCATGCATTTCCCATAGTTCTCCATGTATTATAATTCACCCCATAGTCCTCCATATATTATAATGAACCCTCATAGTCCTCCATATATTATAATGCACCCCCATAGTCCTCCATGTATAAAGTAGCCCTCACAGCCCTCCAATTATTATAATGAATTTCTCATAATTCTCCATGTATTATAATTCACCCCATAGTTCTCTATATATTATAATTCACCCCATAGTACTCCATATATTATACTGCACCACATACTCTTCCATGTTTTATAACGCACCCATACTCTTCCATGTATAATGCACACCTACAGTCCATGTATAAGGTGTCCTTCATGTTTATTATGCAGCCCCATAGACCTCATGTATAATGCAGCCCCATAAACCTCCATGTATCATGCAACCAGCACCCACAGGCCTCCATGTATCATGCAGCCAGCCCCCCGGGTCTCCATGTATCATGCAGCCAGCCACACTAGGACCTCCATGTATCATGCATCCAGCCCCCCCAGGTGTCATGCAGCCAGCCCCCCAGGGCCTCCATGTATCATGCAGCCAGCCCACCCAGGACCTCCATGTATCATGCAGCCAGCCCCCCCAGGTGTCATGCAGCCAGCCCCCCCAGGGCCTCCATGTGTCATGAAGAAAGCCCCCCCAGGGCCTCCATGTGTCATGCAGCTAGCCCCCTCAAGTGTCATGCAGCCAGCCCGCCCCCACCAAGGCCTCCATGTGTCATGCAGCCAGCCCTCCCAGGGTATCCATGTGTCATGCAGTCAGCCCCCCCAGGGCCTCCATATATCATGCAGCTAGCCCCCCCAGGTGTCATGCAGCCAGCCCCCCCCAGGGCCTCCATGTGTCATGCAGCCACTTCCCCCAAGTGTCATGCAGCCATCCCCCCAGGGCCTCCATGTATCATGCAGCCAGGCCCCCCCAAGGCCTCCATGTGTCATACAGCCAGGCCTCCCCCCAAGGCCTCCATGTGTCATGCAGCCAGGGCCCCCCAAAGGCCTCCATGTGTCATGCAGCCAGCCCCCCACAAAGGTCTCCATGTGTCCTGCAGCCAGCCCCCCACCAAGGCCTCCATGTGTCCTGCAGCCAGGCCCCATCAAGGCCTTTATGAGTCATGCAGCCAGGCCCCCCCAAGGACTCCATGTGTCATGCAGCCCCCTCCTCACCAAGGCCTCCATGTGTGATGCAGCCAGGCCCCCCCAAGGATCCATGTGTCATGCAGTCCCCCTCCACCAAGGCCTCCATATGTGATGCAGCCAGGCCCCCCCAAGGCCTCCATGTGTCCTGCAGCTAGCTTCCCCGTGTACTCACTGATGGATAAAAAAAAATAAAAAATCAAGTACTCACCTGTCTTCTCCTTCCACTGCTGCTCTGTCCTCACCTCTTGTTTTCCCACTGCTCATCCTCCCCTCTCCTCGTTCCCCCGTGGCTCCGGTTGGCGTCCTCCTGTCCTGCGCTCTGTGCTCTCACCACACACAGCAGTCGCACAGGAGTGACATCACTGCGCAGGCATGGAGGAAGAATGATGATGCATAGAGCGGCGCCGGCCGCTCTATGCAATATCATAGTGTGCGATGACGGGGGCCCGGTGACACCGCCGCTGACACCAGGCAGAGGGAACTGGTGTCACCGGCCACGTGGTCTGCGGCAGAACAGCGCAGCTCCTCTCACAGAAAGGAGCTGGCTGCTGACCTGCCGGGCGGCCGCAGGCCCATAACTTGCCAGGCCCGGTCGCAATGGTGACCGCTGCGACCGCAGTAGTTACTCCCCTGCAAAAAGGTATTAAACGTGTATAACATAAGATGTGTAATTGCAATAATTTTCTGGTAGAAATACTTCATTTTCAGGAACAATTTCAAGGGTGCCAACACTTTCATACATGACTGCATGACTGCATATTGCCATTTTAATTACATGAAATGAGTTACTAGCCCAACACATGTGGTAACTTCAAATATCAATACTGCTATGTGTACCTCCTTTCCAAGCTACAAATATATAATGTAAAATTATTTAGATGGAGATATAAGATATGAACTTTACCTAATTTTGTCTATTACCACAAATATTACATCCAAAATGTGTAAAACTCACCATGAGGATTTCCAGAAATGTAGAGGTTCTTTTCAGTGAGAACTGTCTGGCAATGATTTAGAACAGATCTCCAGGCCTACTGTTAGGATGATCTATCAAATTTTGATTTGTAGGGTTTAATCTTTGGAACCCCACCAAATAGCACCATGAAAGGGTTGTAACTGGATAACCAATTTATGTAATTTCTTAGTTCTGCATGATCAGTTGCCATACACAATACTAGACAATAGATAAAAATCTCTATATTTTGAAATAGCATTAGGGCCCCTATACTCATATTAATGGGCCCTAATATCAAACTGCTCTAGAATCACTGCGTAGAGAAACACGTGATGGTGTCTCCGCTTTGTTGGATGTTGATCTCCCTAAGGTCAACCATCCTTGCTTATCTAATATCAAACTGGGACATAGCTTTTTCTGTTTTACAGCCTTTCTATAAATGTATTTGTGATGCCCCTGGACTACTCAGGTCGTCACAGGATACTGCACAAACTGCCCTCCCCGTGCAGTATTCAACCCCCCAAGGTTCTGGGTCTCTATCCTACAGTGCTGCCTCCACCAGCATTCACAAATCCTAGATACACATTGCACCACACCTGTCAGGCACACCAGTGGGCTGCTTAAGCAAGAATAGGGCTGCCAACCTAGGGGTCAGGGAGGTGGGAGGTGTCAAGTCAGTTCAGTGGTGGCCCTCTAGCTGTGTGGAGCTCTGAGGAAGCTGGGAGTTGGAGCTTCCAGGGGAGAAGTAAACTAGGTCGCAGACTGTAGTCTGGACCTAGAGGAGTCGGACCCACGGTCGCAGGGGATTGAGGTTAGGTGCCTGCGACCCATCAAGGAGGACGGTCAGCAGCCTGGTCCTGTCACAAGTCTGGGACCGAAGGCACAATTGGGTACACGGACCCTAGGTCAGGGAGAAGCTTCAGGCAACCCAGCAATTAACCTGCGGAGGACAGGGCCTTTATGGACTGTTCCCACCAGCTCAGAGATCGGGGATCTAGCGCAACGAGGGGGATAGGGCTTTCCTAGCAAGCAGGCCACTGAAATCCCAAGTCTGAGCTCCTGAGAGCAGGCTTTTTCACTTAGCCACAGTGGGGAGCGGGTCCCGGATAGCTCCAAGCTACCGAGCCGAAACTTACAATCTAAAACTTAGTGCCGGGAGGCAGGTGACGGACCACCGGCAGCATTGTAGGGGATGGGACCTGGACGAGCTCCCCTCGAGTGGCAGCAGCGTTCAGAGACTTGGTTTACCCTGTTGTCAGCGTCTGCTTCATTGCTGAGTGAGTACCCGACTGACCCCTGCAGTGCTGCATCCCTGCATCACCCACCAGAGTCCCGGGACCTACCTCTACCCGTGGAGGGCAACGTC
Source organism: Anomaloglossus baeobatrachus (assembly GCF_048569485.1). Taxonomy (NCBI): domain Eukaryota; kingdom Metazoa; phylum Chordata; class Amphibia; order Anura; family Aromobatidae; genus Anomaloglossus; species Anomaloglossus baeobatrachus. The sequence continues at coordinate 329,699,835 of NC_134356.1, read as the reverse complement.
ACCTAGCTGCCCCACTCCATCACCCTAGGAACTCCCAACGGCAGCGGCGGTACTCCCAATTACTGTACACCACGGGTTGCGTCACGAACTATACCAAATCCCCTGTAAATACTCCCTTTTCATTTGAGTGTGGCCCCTAAGCCCCCAGGTCCGAAGACCCTCGAGCCACAAACAATCACCACCCCTGGATCCGAGCGGTTCGATCCCGCTCCAGGGGCGGCACATATTAGTACTATTTACTTACACAATATGACTTTTAGAATAATTTTTGAAGTTGTTCAAAATATATTTCTTCATCAATATATATTGATCTAGTTATAATATTAAGCTTCCAAAAGAGTTTAGCACAAATATGTGATTTGCACTACTTTTAATTACAACTTCATGTTATTGCATCACTACAGTATTTCATATTTATATGATACTGTAACTCAACTTTGTTCATGAATCATTGATAAGGGATTAAAGGGCTTTATCATCAGAGGATTCTTATTTCTCCTTATCTCATCAGTTCACTATATTCAAGTAAAGTCAGTCATGCTTTAGGGTACCTTCACACTTTAGCGATGCAGCAGCGATCCGACCAGCGATCTGACCTGGTTAGGATCGCTGCTGCATCGCTACATGGTCGCTGGTGAGCTGTCAAACAGGCAGATCTCACCAGCGACCAGTGACCAGCCCCCAGCCAGCAGCGACGTGCAAGCGACGCTGCGCTTGCACGGAGCCGGCGTCTGGAAGCTGCAGACACTGGTAACTAAGGTAAACATCGGGTATGGTTACCCGATGTTTACCTTAGTTACCAGATCACACCGCTTAACTTAGCGTGTGCAGGGAGCAGGAGCCGGCACTGGCAGCATGAGAGCTGCGGAGGCTGGTAACGAAGGTAAATATTGGGTAACCACCTTGGTTACCCGATGTTTACCTTGGTTACAGCTTACCGCAGGCTGTCAGATGCCGGCTCCTGCTCCCTTCACATTCAGGATTGTTGCTCTCTCGGTGTCACACACATCGATGTGTGCTTATCAGCGGGAGAGCAACAATAAAAAAACGAACCAGGGCTGTGTGTAAGAAGCAGCGATCTCACAGCAGGGGCCAGATCGCTGCTCAGTGTCACACACAACGAGATCGCTAATGAGGTCACAAAAAACGTGACTCAGCAGCGATCTCAGTAGTGATCTCGCTGTGTGTGAAGTACCCCTTACTGTCCAAATACTGGCACATAGCGAGGTAAGATACTGGAGTTCAGGATCATCTTGATTGGATACACCTTGTTTCTTTTACACACTTTTGATCAAAAAAGTGTCAACTAAGTACCCTATGTTATTTACATGTACCATTACTATTTATTTACCTACTACAGAGTATTTGCTCATTGTTTATACTCTAGGTTTTGTCTGTTAATGGTACAGTGTGAATGTGCACTTACTCATTGCACCTATACCAAATGATGTGTTGGCCAATTTTTTTGGTTTTGCTTCAGTTAAACAGTGACAATTGGAAGGGTTACAAATTTTAATGAAAAAATCCAGTGAAAGTCATGTTTAAAAAGGTAAATATTTTTTTTTTGGGGGGGTATAATAGATCATTGTCATTAAGAAGGTCCTTTGTTAAGAAATATTGGAATGAATGTATGCTTAGTATACTCCTTCCCTGGCATCACCAGATAAATTCTTGTATTAACTAGACCTTACGTTAATAAAAATTAGGCTGGGACTGTAATTGAAGACCTGTTTTTTTCACACTAATGGGGCTGCTCTATGTTTGTATTACTTTTAAAATGTACATTGCATTATAAACCATTCAAATATTACATTATCACTTTGAAGATTACTGCAGCAAAACCCATGGAAAGGTAAATCTCAGAGCCCAACTTATCAACTTCAAATTCATTAATAATTACTATTAAACCGTTTTTGTGGCTCATTATGGAATTGTGTTGCATCCCATGGTTTGTACCTGTATGTACTACTTTTTATGCTTAGGCTAGTTTCACACTACGTCTTTTTAACATCCGCTGAAAACGTTTTTTTAGCGGAAGTACGGATCCTGCTTTTACAGCAAATAACGTATGCAAACGCATATGTTATTTTGCAGGATCCTGCACTGGATGTTTAGGGGCGGGCATTGGAGTCATGTGATCGGGAGTGAGGGGAGCTAGACTGGGAGGAGGCTTCTGACAGCTGCAGACGCTGGTAACCAAGGTAAACATCGGCCTTGGATACCCGATATTTATCTTGGTTACGAGTGTCTGCAGCTGCTAGGAGCAGGGCTGCCTGCACACATAACCAACGTAAACATCGGGTAACTAAGAGAAGTGGTTACGCGATATTTACCTTGGTTACGAGTGTCCGCAGCTCTCAGGTGGGAGAGAGAGGAAGGGGAGGAAGGGGGAAAGACAGAGATAGAGAGAGAGAGGGTGAGGGAGGGAGTAGAGAGATAGACAGATCACGCGAGACTGGTTCTGGGCATGCTCAGTACTTTCTGGGCATGCTCAGTACAAAAGCAGGATCCTGTCTATCAGCACGCCAGCGTTCACCTGCGTTTGCGTGCGTTATAGTCAGGATCCAGCAATTTGCAGTATTTGGACGGAGCTCAAAAACGCTACAAGTAGCGTTTTTGAAACATGTTAAAAAACTGCAAGTCACTGGATCCACACTATAACGCACGCAAACGCAGGTGAACGGATGTTAACGCGAGTCCATTGCAAATGCATTGAAATGAAAACGCATTTGCACTGGATCCGCTTGTCCGCTAAAATAACGTTAAGGACGGATGTTAAAAAGACGTAGTGTGAAACCAGCCTTAATGGGAACCTGCCACCAGTTTTGGGGCCTATAAGCTGCGATCACCCCCTTCCTTCTTCTGAAGACGACATGCATGACACGTCCTACGTCATCCACACTCGTCGGCACTGAGATCCTACGCAGGCGCACTTTGATCTGCCCTGCTCAGGGCAGATCAAAGTATTAGAGTGCGCCTGCGCAGGACCTCAATACCGGCATGTGTGAATGACGTAGGACGTGTTATGCATCCAGGCTTCAGAAGAAGGAAGACCAAGATGGCTGAAAGAGGAGGCACCACCCATCTGACTGTTGTGCACCGGAGCAACCTCCTAGGTGAGTATTATAAAGTATTTTTTTATGTTCTACACAGCGGCCTGGGCTCTTATATACAGCATGTTAGAATGCTGTATATAAGAGCCCAGTGGTGGTGGCCACAGCTTATAGGCCCCAAAGCTGGTGACAGGTTCCCTTTAATGGCTCTTCAGTGTATATTGTTACACTTCTTGTTTCACTTCACACTGCCCTTTTTAGTATACCTTTCATTGTAGTTCAACCATTTATTCACCGTGTATTATTACTTATTAGAGATAAGCAAATTGATTTTATGTCAATTGAATTTTTGACAAATTTACTTTTCAATTGTGCTAATTGCCAAAAAATGCCCATTTACACAATCTGGAAAATTGTATTAGCCAGAGAAAGCTCATTTGACCTCAGACGTGACCAAGTGAGTTTCCTAATAATGCCTTGTAGCTACCACGCTACATAGCATAACATATTTATAACATAGTATAGCCTATATTAAAGCCGGAGTAGCAACCATTTATGGGTGAATCTGTTTAGTAAGAGGATGTGTAACAGCTTAGCAATGGAAATAGGGAGAAATAGGCAAAAAACTGAATATATTGTATAGGTAGTGTGTGGGACAAAACAGCAGTGAACGATTACCATCTGTTTACCCATAGCTATATATATGGAGGACACTTTGATATTAAGGCTGTGTTTGCATTAAAGAGCTGGTAAGGAGTCAGATATAATCCTCAGACTATTATATATTTCTTTTCAGGGTAATTGGAGTACCTGCGATTTGCTGTGAATCAATTAACATTAAAACACTGTTTTTGCAAAGTTGGTGAATTAGAATTTCTAAAGACACGATCATCTCTACTAATTATACGCATACAGTTAGGTCCAGAAATATTTGGACAGTGACACAAGTTTTGTTATTTTAGCTGTTTACAAAAACATGTTCAGAAATACAATTATATATATAATATGGGCTGAAAGTGCACACTCCCAGCTGCAATATGAGAGTTTTCACATCCAAATCGGAGAAAGGGTTTAGGAATCATAGCTCTGTAATGCATAGCCTCCTCTTTTTCAAGGGACCAAAAGTAATTGGACAAGGGACTCTAAGGGCTGCAATTAACTCTGAAGGCGTCTCCCTCGTTAACCTGTAATCAATGAAGTAGTTAAAAGGTCTGGGGTTGATTACAGGTGTGTGGTTTTGCATTTGGAAGCTGTTGCTGTGACCAGACAACATGCGGTCTAAGGAACTCTCAATTGAGGTGAAACAGAACATCCTGAGGCTGAAAAAAAAGAAAAAATCCATCAGAGAGATAGCAGACATGCTTGGAGTAGCAAAATCAACAGTCGGGTACATTCTGAGAAAACAGGAATTGACTGGTGAGCTTGGGAACTCAAAAAGGCCTGGGCGTCCACGGATGACAACAGTGGTGGATGATCGCCGCATACTTTCTTTGGTGAAGAAGAACCCGTTCACAACATCAACTGAAGTCCAGAACACTCTCAGTGAAGTAGGTGTATCTGTCTCTAAGTCAACAGTAAAGAGAAGACTCCATGAAAGTAAATACAAAGGGTTCAAATCTAGATGCAAACCATTCATCAATTCCAAAAATAGACAGGCCAGAGTTAAATTTGCTGAAAAACACCTCATGAAGCCAGCTCAGTTCTGGAAAAGTATTCTATGGACAGATGAGACAAAGATCAACCTGTACCAGAATGATGGGAAGAAAAAAGTTTGGAGAAGAAAGGGAACGGCACATGATCCAAGGCACACCACGTCCTCTGTAAAACATGGTGGAGGCAACGTGATGGCATGGGCATGCATGGCTTTCAATGGCACTGGGTCACTTGTGTTTATTGATGACATAACAGCAGACAAGAGCAGCCGGATGAATTCTGAAGTGTACCGGGATATACTTTCAGGCCAGATTCAGCCAAATGCCGCAAAGTTGATCGGACGGCGCTTCATAGTACAGATGGACAATGACCCCAAGCATACAGCCAAAGCTACCCAGGAGTTCATGAGTGCAAAAAAGTGGAACATTCTGCAATGGCCAAGTCAATCACCAGATCTTAACCCAATTGAGCATGCATTTCACTTGCTCAAATCCAGACTTAAGACGGAAAGACCCACAAACAAGCAAGACCTGAAGGCTGCGGCTGTAAAGGCCTGGCAAAGCATTAAGAAGGAGGAAACCCAGCGTTTGGTGATGTCCATGGGTTCCAGACATAAGGCAGTGATTGCCTCCAAAGGATTCGCAACAGAATATTGAAAATAAAAATATTTTGTTTGGGTTTGGTTTATTTGTCCAATTACTTTTGACCTCCTAAAATGTGGAGTGTTTGTAAAGAAATGTGTACAATTCCTACAATTTCTATCAGATATTTTTGTTCAAACCTTCAAATTAAACGTTACAATCTGCACTTGAATTCTGTTGTAGAGATTTCATTTCAAATCCAATGTGGTGGCATGCAGAGCCCAACTCGCGAAAATTGTGTCACTGTCCAAATATTTCTGGACCTAACTGTAGTTTGTAGCTAATCTTCCTTTGTGGATGTGCCCTTCATATTATCCTGTTCATATATATATATATATATATATATATATACTATATATATATATATATACTATATATATATATATATATAGTACGACAATAAATTATTATATTACATTTACTATGATGTTCTCTATTTTTGTAGGAGTTAATAATATGCGCTGGTTGCATATTTTTGCCGGACTACTGTGCAGTTTTATAACAATATGATTGTGAGTATTTTTAGATAACCCCTTTGGAATACAGTATGCATCCTTCATGCATATTTTTGTCCATGACTAAGGTCACCGCAGAAAAATTTCAGAAGACTTAAGACGACTATCTTCAGAAACCTCCCTTATGTATGGAAGAGTCATCATAGAATTATCAGAATACTTTATATGTTGCTACAGGAGGTCTAACTCTTGAAAGCACAATCTGACCTGTTTGAAATAGGATCAGTTATCTTCAAAAGTCACCTGCGGGCTGAAGAACAGTTCTTTAAGACTCTCGCTAGTCTACAAAGTGAAATTAAACCCCAATGACATGGTGGTGCAGGTGTAATAATGACTGCCCTTTGATTGCAACTTTGGACACAGTATGGCTGGTTACACGCATATCTGGCACACCATGGCTAGTTAGTTTGCAAAGTGACTACTTTAAAATACAGTTTAAAGAAAAGGCCAGATAGAGAGGCTATGCCGCAGCCATGGTGCTTCCATGCAAAGGCTGAAAACTGCAGTTAATTGCTTCTATTGGGTTATTGTTTAACAAGAAATCACTTGATTTCCCCCGCAAAACCGCACAGATATTGGTAATTGCCAGACAATTTTGCGGTTGACATAGCTGTGCTATTTTAAAATCAAGTGATTGATTTTTAATCAATCACTTGATTTTAACAATCACAAAACAGCAGTGATTAACCCCTTCACTCCCGGTCACTAAACCATCCATCTGACCAGGCCATTTTTTACTATTCTGACCAGTGTCACTTTGACAGGTTATAACTCTGGAACGCTTCAACGGATCCTGGTGATTCTGACTTTGTTTTTTCATTACATATTGTTCTTCATGATAGTTGTAAATTTAGGGCAATTTTTTTTTTGTGTTTATTTATGAAAATTTCAGAAATTTGGCAAAAATTTTGAAAGTTTTGCAATTTTCAAACTTTGAAATTTTTTGGCTATAAACTCAAGAGTTTTGTCATACAAAATACGGTAGTTACTAAATTACATTACCCACATGTCTACTTTACACTAGTGCAGTTTTTGAAAGAATTTTTTTTTTTGTTAGGAAGTTAGAAGTATTCAAAGTTCATCAGCAATTTCTAATTTTCCCAACAAAATTTACAAAACCATTTTTTTGGGACCATATCACATTCAAAGTTAGTTTGAAAGGCCTAGGTGACAGAAAATACCCAAATGTGACACCATTCTGAAAACTGCACTCCTCAAAGTCCTCTTAACCACATCTAAAAAGTTTATTAACCCTTTAGGGTCTTCACAGAAACTAAATCTATGTGAATGAAAAAAATGAAAGTTTTACTTTTTTACACAAAAATGTTATTTTAGCCATAAAATGTTGCCTTTTCACAAGGCTTTCAGGAGACAATGCACCATAAAATTTATTGTGCACTTTGTCCCGAGTACACTGATACCTCAAATGTGGTGGAAATTAATTGTATGGGTGTACAGCAGGGCTTGGAAGGAAAGGAGTGCCGAATTTTTTAAAGCAAAATTAGCTGGAATTATTAGCGGATGCCATGTTGCATTTGGAGAACCCTTGAGGTGCCTAAAAAGTGTAGCTCCCTCAAAAGTAATAAATAATAGAACATTCAGCTCACCCACTTCAGATCTCCTCGCCTCTTCACCGCATCATGGACCAAAAGCCGGGCAGCCTCAAACAATTATAGAATGGTGTCCAGCACGGGAAGAAAGGCATTCTCTGGGTAAGATTTCCATGTCATGACTAAGACCAAGTGATTCGGTCGAAATGCGTTGCAAGACATATTTTCCCCTGTTTAGGGGCTGTCTGTTATCCACTTTATATATACTAAGCACACATGGAATAAAATCACATGGAAATCTTACCCGGAGAATGTCTTCTTCCCTTGCTGGACACCATTCTATGATTGTTTAAGGCTCCCCCACAAGTGACCGCATTTTTGAAACTAGACCCCTCAAAGGAATTTATCTAGATGTTTGGTGAGCTATTTTAACCCCCGGGGGTTTCACAGACATTTATAACGTTGAGCTGTGAAAATATTTTTTTTCTACCACAAAATTGTTGCTTCAACCAGGTAGCTTTATTTTCACAAGGGTATCAGGAAAAAAATGCACCATAAAATTTATAGTGCAATTTGTCCTGAGTACGCCAATACCTCATATGTGGTGGAAATCAAAGGGCTCGGAAGGAAAGTAGCACTATTTGAATTTTTGAAAGCAAAATTAGCTGGAATCATTAGCGCACGCCATGTCGAGTTTGGAGAGCCCATGATGTACCACAACAGTGGAGCACCTCAACAAGTGACCCAATTTTGAAAACTAGACCCCTCAAAGAATTTATCTAGATGTTTGGTGAGCCATTTGAACCCCTGGGGGCTTCACGGAAGTTTATAAGGTTGAGCTGTGAAAATAATAATACAACATTTTTTACCACAAAATTGTTGCTTCAACCAAGTAGCTTTTTTTTAACAAGAATATCAGGAAAAAATTCACCACAAAATGTATTGTGCAATTTCTCCTGAGTACGCAGATACCTCATATGTGGTGAAAATCAACTCTTTGGGTGCACAGCAGGGCTTGAAAGGGAAAGAGCGCCATTTGGCTAAAAAATTGTCTGAAATCCTTAGGAGACGCCATGTCACGTTTGGAGAGCTCCTGAGGTGCATAAACAGTGGACCTCTCATACAAGTGACCCCATTTTGAAAACTAGACCCCTCAAGGAATTTATCTAGATGCTTGGAGCTGTGAAAACGAAAAAAAAAAATTTAACCACAAAAATGTTGTGTTAACGCCAAGTTTTTCAAATTCGCTAGGGTAACAGGAGATAATGAACCATACAATTTGTTTTGCGATTTCTCCTGAGTACGCAGATAGCCCATATGTGGTAGAAAACAACTTTTGAAGCACAGTAATAAAATGAAGAAGGGAAGGAGTTCCATATTGGAGTGAAGATTTAGTTGGAATGGTGCCATGTCACATTGGCAGAGCCCCTGAGGTGCCAGAACAGCACAAATCCCCCATAAGTGACCCCATTTTTCAAACTTCACCCATCAATGAATTCATCCAGGGGTACAGTGAGCATATAGACACTACAGGTGTGTCACAAAATGTTATACTTTTATGGGCAGTGAACAAAAAATACTTACATTTTTACCAACACAATGTTTTAACCCCAGATTTAAAATGTTCACAAACTGAATAGGTAAAAAAGGCCTCATAATGTGTTACACAATTTCCCCTGAAGTGGCAATACCCCACATGTGACCGTACAGTACTGTTTGGCTGAACCACAGGGCTCAGAGGGAAAGGAGCCCCATTTGATATTTGGAGCACAAATTTTCCTAGAATAGTTTGCAGACTCCATTTACAGAGCCTCTAAGTGCCAGAACAGAAAAAATCCCCCTCAATTGACAACATTTTGGAAATTACTCCCCTCTGGGAATTCATCTATGGGTGTAGTGACAATTTAGTCTCTGGAAAACACCCATGGTGTCAAACCCAGTGAATGCTGCAGAATTAAAAATTGCAAATAAGCCCTTGTGCCCAGTACATTATAGTACCCGTACATTGTGCCCAGCTCATGCTTCTTTAAACCTACACCCCGTACATTTTAGTGGGCTCTCCTCAATACATCAATGACAATGGCAAACATGTCGCCATGGACGCCAACTGTGGTTTAGACATATTGTGGGGCTTAGTAGGGAGGGGGGCATTTTGGTTGGGAGCACAGATTTTACTGATATTCTTTTTTTGATGGGGGAGCCATAGCTTTTTTGAGAGCTTTTGTGCTACCAGTAATGTGGAAGTCCCCTATATTTCTGTTAGCTGATGATGGACCTGAGTGGGGACTTGTGTTTTTATGGGTTTAGTTAAATGCTATTTGTTGGCGATTTGGGTACAGAGCATTTTGGATCAGTCCACATTTCTCTTGTACTCTATGCTGAGCACTTACATTGGGGTTTCCATCTACATCTCTGAAATACGTGATTCAGCTGAAACCCACAATGGAACCATTCACTAATGAGGCCGCAGACTCTGTTTTCCCAGTTGAGGACACACGTCTCCACAGCATAAATTGACATGTTGCTGTATCGCCCCTGAACCCATCAGGGTGCTATAAGGTTCTGCATCCCCACCAGGATGCAGTGCCTACCCCCTTAGGGACCCAGAACCCCAGTGGCGGTAACACCAAAAACCCAGGTAATCCCAAAATGGCCGCCTAGATGTGGAGCCACTCCAGTCCACTAGTTGACCAGGTAGGAGGGGCAAACTGTGGAGAGTAGTCAGTTCAGTAGTGACTGTAAATGTGTAAAGGTGTGACTGAGGAGACGTCCTGACTCGGGTTGACAGTGACCTGGTACCCAGGAGAAGTGGTTGCCGATGGAGTACGGCCCCAGCACAGGCAGCGATCAGCAAGGGGTCTGCGGGCCTGCGCGCCACAAGAAGCATCAGGAGCCACCCGCATGTGGCCTACGGGCAGCATCTGTGAGACCACTGCACTATGGGATATGTGGGAGGGTGCAGGGAATGGGGGCAGGGAGTCATCGCACTGTACCTGCCTAGCAGGGCGGCAACATGAAGTCTGCTGTGTTGCCCTTCACAAGCTCCTGCCCTTGTCGGCGTGACATCACAAGAAGCAGCAAAATCATGGCAGGAGCAGTTACATGACTGCTCTGAGCCGGGGCGAGGGGCTGACAGCAGGGCAGGTAGGTAGTTGCTATCTACTTGCCTGCCCCTATGTAGCCTAATAGTGAAATGACAAAAAAAAGGCAAATGAAGCTGGATAACCCTTTTAAGTGTTGGGACCAGCCCTCAATGGGAAGGTTAGTCTCTAGGGAAAGTGATGGTTTCCTGTGGGACTTCAGATAGGGACAAGCTTTTGACTAGAGCAGACCTATGGTCTGTGAGGCCATCAAGACCGTATACAGTGGGTGACTCGTGACAACCAACAAAGAGGGAGAATACCAGAGTGAGAGAGTGTAATCCAAAAGTGTTGACCGAGACACAAACCGAGAGACACCATTGAAACTAGACATCGGTCATCCATGAGAAATTGCCCCAAGCAGTTAGAGTCCAGAGGATGGTCTTCAGCAACAAGGCCCCAAGTCTAAGAGGTAATGGGTCAGGACAGACTGGTGGGTGATTGAAGTTGAGATTTCAGGATGGGACCTCTTCAAGCATCTGGTAGCAAAAGGCTCTTCACTGACACTATGGCAAATCCTCTTCCCCCCTCCTCTACGAGGAGAATAGAGATAGATATGGAAATGTTTGGAAGCTTGTGTTTCTATTCTCACCATAGTGGTCAGACCTCCTGTACTATCTCCTCTGCAAGAGATGTGGAATAGAGGAAAAAGGAGAGTGACTGTCACGTATTATACTGAGTTGTGCTGGGACTTTTCCTGGAATTATGGGTTTGGACCTTACCTGAGCATCCACATTTAGAAGTACCATGATTTTCTACGGTGAACCATTATTTGGTCCTGGCCAGCCAAAGGCAATGACAACATGCAGCCTGCAGAGATGTATGTCTTACACCACACAAACCCATGCTTCCAGCCAGGACCATGATTTAGCATGTCGAGACATTCAGAGTCACTCCTCCTCCCTGACTGACATCCCCACACCTCTCTACACATCACACATCAGTGGGTGTGCTCCCTGCTGTTAGTAACAACCAGTCTCCTGATAGCTGCTTCTGTCTAAGAACAGGGTACATGGCCACAACCCTGTTCTCTAACAGCAGAGATGCAGCTATCAGGAGACTGGCTGTTACTAATATCAGGGAGCACACCCTGTTGTGTAACATCCCAGAGGGCATGGGGGAGCAGTGATAGCAGCTCCTGTCACACTGAATTACATCAATTGGTCAGAGGAGACTGCAAGAAAAATTACATTTTCTTTTTCAAATTACTGCAAAGAAGAAACTACTGAGGACTGCAAAAAAGGAGGGACTTGTTTGGTTGAAACAACAAAGGACTAGACATTATAACATTGGAATTCTTACTGTGTTCTAATGAGTCAATAGTAAAAATTTTCTGTACCAACTGCCATGTCTTGGGAAATACAGAAAAGGTGAGCAGATTGTTTCTTCATGTGTGGTGCCTATCGGAGGTGTGGTGGTTTGGGTATGCCTTGCTGATGACACTGTTGCTGATTTATTCCAAATTCATGGAACACCAGTCCAGCAATGCTACCACAACAATCTGCAATGACATGTCATCCCATCTGGTTTCCACACAGTGGGATCATAATTTGTGTTTCACCAGTACAATGATCCCAAAACACACATACAGTCTTTGTAAGGTCTAGGTGACCAAAATGGAGACGGATGGAGTGCTGCATCAGCTGACATGACCTTCACGATCAAATGACCTCTACCCAACTGATGTCTTTTGGGATGAGTTGGTTCAAACTGTGAAGGTAAAGCAGCAAAGTGCTCAGCAGCTCTGGGAATGCCTTCTAGGCTATTAGAAAGCCATTCCATTTGACTACTTGATGAAGTTGCTTGAGAGAATACAAAGGGGGTGTAGAGCTGTCATTAGATTAAATGGGGGCCTTGAAGGAAGCTAAGGTTTACACATATTCTGTTTGTTTAGTTTTTTTTACACGTTTTTATACTCCTTGTTTCCATATGAGTACCTTTCATGGTTTTGCCACCAAAGAACTCTACTATCCAAAGTGCTTTCACTGGAAAATGGGTTCAAATCAGAAAATACCTAGTCTTAGTTTTATACAAAAGGAATTTTCTTTGCCTAAAATATTGTCACATCTAACCTAGACATTCAAATCATATCCATTGTAATATATGGGCATATATAACTTGTTTAATGTACCACATCATTGCTTTTATTGCTGTTAGCATAAACTAAAGAAAAACATATTAAAAACATTGTCATACTATTACATCTTATCACCTATATAGAAAAAAGCTGATTAGTTTCTTATCTCTGTTGGTGCCATGAATTACAAGAACAGGAGTCTTGGGCCTGGAGACTGATGGAAACAACTGAGCACAGTACTTGGCTATCTTCCTCATTACAATAGACAATGAGCGGTCTAATCGGGAATTGCATAGCCCTGTTCTAAAGCTGGGGTCACACGTAGCTACGCGACAATGATCCCACCAGCGATCCGACCTGGCAGGGATTGTTGGTGCGTCACTACATGGTCGCAGGTGAGCTGTCAATCAGGCAGAGCTCCCCAGCATCCAGCCACCAGCCACCAGCGACTCCTGTAACGATGCTGCGCTTGGTAACCAGGGTAAATATCGGGCAACTAAGCAAAGCGCTTTGCTTGGTTACCTGATATTTACCCTGGTTACCAACGTACACCACTTACAGGCTGCCCGCGCTGGCTCCCTGTATACGTAGCTAGTGTGAACATTGGGTTACTAAGCAAGCGCTTTGCTTAGTTACCCAATAGTTACCCTGGCAACGTGTGCAGTGAGCCAGCGCTGGCAACCTGTAAGCAGCGTATGCTTTAATAAGCTTTGCTTGGTTACCCGATATTTACCCTGGTTACCAGCGTACGCTGCTTACACAGAGTCGGTGCTCGTTAGTCTCCCGCAGTCAAACACGCTGATGCGTGTTGCACAGCGGGAGACCAACAAGCAAAAAATGAACCAGAACAGTGTGTAACAATCAGCAATTTTACAGTAGGGGCCAGGTCGCTGCTTAGTCTCACACACAGCGAGATTGCTGATGAGGTCACTGGTGCGTCACAAAACCTGTGACTCAGCAGCGATCTCGCTAGCGATCTCGCTATGTGAAAAGTACCCCTAAGGATTGGTGTGAGTCCTTGTGATCACAGCACAATTTAAGGCAACTACAGTATATGGGTATATCCTATCTAGCATTCAGAACAGAATAAAGTTCACAGTGCATGATGTCTCAGTGTTATAGAACATAACATTAATCAGAAGCTCATAGGTGGAGAAGGACTCCTTTTCTAATAAGATATTGGACAAACTTTCCATTTGTAAGTAATGACCCTCTACACAATTAGTAAACTGACTTTATTTTACAAAGATTAATCCAATGGAATAGGTAAGTAAATGGTAAAGAGACCTAAATCTTTAACATCTCTAATGTCGCCTTTTGACAAGACACCTTTAATTTCACAGAAAATCTTTTATTCAATATGTTCTCCACTTTTCTGAGCTACTCCCCTTGGATCCCATCAGAGGGCCACACATCATCTTGGAGCAAGGTCATCTCACAGGCAGCTAGAAGAATGTTAGATAAGGAAGAGTTTACCTTTTCAGCCACTACAATTAAGGTTGTGCTTTCATTTTATCTATGTAATCCCCTATCAATCTGTCTTGGGTGCTGTTCACTAAAGTCATTTCCCTCTCAAGACATTTGATAGCTGTGCCTTTGTTTTGCTGTCTTAAGGTACCGTCACACTAAGCAACTTACCAGCGATCCCAACAACGATAGGGATCGCTGGTAAGTTGCTAGGAGGTTGCTGGTGAGCTGTCACACTGCGACGCTCCAGCGATCCCACCAGCAACCTGACCTGGCAGGGATCGCTGGAGCGTGGCTACACGAGTTGCTGGTGAGCTCACCAGCAACCAGTGTCCAGCCACACGTGCAGAGAGCAGGGAGCAGCGCACACTGAGCGCTGTCTCCTTGCTCTCCTAGCTACAGCACACATGGGGTTAATTACCTGATGTGTGCTGCAGCTAAATGTGCACAGAGCAGGGAGCAGCGCACACCGCTTAGCGCTGGCTCCTTGCTCTCCTACTTACAGCACACATCAGGTTAATTAACCCGATGTGTCCTGCAGCTAGCTACATGTGCACAGAGCAGGAGCCGGCAGCACATGCAGTGAGAGCGGAGGAGGCTGGTATCAAAGGTAAATATCGGGTAACCAAGGACAGGGCTTCTTGGTTACCCGATGTTTACATTAGTTACCAGCCTCAGCAGAAGCCGGCTCCTGCTGCCTGCACATTTAGTTGTTGCTGTCTCGCTGTCACACACAGCGATCTGTGCTTCACAGCAGGACAGCAACAACTAAAAAATGGCCCAGGACATTCAGCAACAACCAACGACCTCACAGCAGGGGCCAGGTTGTTGCTGGATGTCACACACAGCAACATCGCTAGCAACGTCACAAAAGTTGTTCGTTACCAGCGATGTTGCTAGCGATGTTGCTTAGTGTGACGGGGCCTTTATACAAGTCCTCGGGGTGTCAGTCTACAATTTCCAGTATCTGTAAATCCCCATTACAATTTGTATGTGTCTATAGGTGTTGATTAGTGAATGGAAAACAACAAACCCTTGGATGGAGTGACAGATTGCATGAATCCTACGCTTTACAATGTGTTTTATTGCATTAGTCAGATGGGACAGTTTTTACTTAGCTATGGATAAATTGGTCTACTTTATGCAATTCTTTCATTTATATATATTGCTTTTACAGTGCACATTAGTCTGCTTTTCATTTCTTTTTAGGTACTAAAATTTGCAGCATTATTCAATTCAATCTTTGGTTTTGATACTTAAAGGCATTATGTTAATCCACTTTTTGAGAAATAGCTTTTGGCTTCTGTAGTGGTTAAGCTAGTACAGAGCTGCTAGTTCATAATAAATGTGGGTTCCTTGGAAGAGGAAAAAGAGGTTAAACATTTAATTAAATACACATTTTCTTAAGTCAGTTAAAGCATGAGTAGCTCATCAGTGTGAGATCTCTGGGTAATTCAGAGAGAATAATAGTAACAGACTACCCTGCTGTTTCTATATGTACGTGGAGGTTCATTTGTGTTAATAAAAACATTAAGCTATTCTCCTGCAAATGTCTTTCTTTATGAGACTATTCATCATAGTTATATTTATGAATTTCAAGCTGGACTAATGACAGTATTATACTTTATTCTTTATCTGTAGAATGGGCTATTAATTTAATGTCTAATTCCAAAATGATGTAAGGCAATAACTTTGGGCACATTCTAGATTTAAAGAAAAAGTATTATATTTTTATATTATGTATTATATCACATATATGTAGGTATTATTTTTAATGTGCTTTGTTTTACCATTTAAAATATATTTAACACATATGTTACAATGACATGACACTATTATTTAGTTACAAAAAGGAAAATAGGACCTGTTCTCCATTTTGCTCAAATTATACTTATTATTATTTATTATTATAGCGCCATTGATTCCATGGCGCTTTACATGTGAAAAGGTGTAGACATAATAAAACCAAGTACAATAAACATGAACAATACAAGGCACAGACAGGTACAGGATGAGAGAAAACCTTGCCCGCGAGGGCTCACAGTCTACTTAGCTTATTATATTCTCTTTTCCATCCATTTCATTTCAGACTAGAGCTCTATATTGGATTGCTTCCATTTCTTGTTCATATTAGTATACATACACAATAAACATGCTATTGAAATGAACTTTTCCATCAGTTTCTTTCTGTGTAAATGTCCTTGGCAGTTGTCACTGATATCGGCTGGTTGCAATCAGACAATGTATCTCCAGTGTAAATAAGGATGGTCTTCAGTGTAAAGGTCCAGTCACACTAAGCAACTTACCAGCGATCCCAACAACGATAGGGATCGCTGGTAAGTTGCTAGGAGGTTGCTGGTGAGATGTCACACTGCGACGCTCCAGCGATCCCACCAGCAACCTGACCTGGCAGGGATCGCTGGAGCGTCGCTACACAAGTTGCTGGTGAGCTCACCAGCAACCAGTGACCAGCCCCCAGCGCCGCGTGGAAGATGCTGCGCTTGGTAACTAAGGTAAATATCGGGTAACCAACCCGATATTTACCTTGGTTACCACCGCACGTGCAGAGAGCAGGGAGCAGCGCACACTGAGCGCTGGCTCCCTGCTCTCCTAGTTACAGCACACATCGGGTTAATTACCCGATGTGTGCTGCAGCTAAATGTGCACAGAGCAGGGAGCACCGCACAATGCTTAGCGCTGGCTCCTTGCTCTCCTAGTTACAGCACACATCGGGTTAATTAACCCGATGTGTCCTGCAGCTACGTGTGCACAGAGCAGGAGCCGGCAGCACAGGCAGTGAGAGCGGAGGAGGCTGGTATCAAAGGTAAATATCGGGTAACCAAGGACAGGGCTTCTTGGTTACCCGATGTTTACATTGGTTACCAGCCTCTGCAGAAGCCGGCTCCTGCTGCCTGCACATTTAGTTGTTGCTGTCTCGCTGTCACACACAGCGATCTGTGCTTCACAGCGGGACAGCAACAACTAAAAAATGGCCCAGGACATTCAGCAACAACCAACGACCTCACAGCAGGGGCCAGGTTGTTGCTGGATGTCACACTAAGCAACATCGCTAGCAACGTCACAAAAGTTGTTCGTTAGCAGCGATGTTGCTAGCGATGTTGCTTAGTGTGACGGGGCCTTAAAGGTCCAGTCACACACAACGACTTACCAGCGATCCCGACAATGATACAACCTAATAAGGATCGCTGGTAAGTTGCTGGGAGGTCACTGGTGAGATGTCACACAGTCAGACCTTACCAACGATGCAGTAACGATCAACGACCTGTATAACGATCTCGGTGGGCGTTGGGACCGTGTTAGGAGGTGGTTGGTAGGTGTCAAACACAGGGATGTGTCCTGCCCAGCAGGACATTGCCTTTGAAGAAAATGGTCCGGACCATTCAGCAACGACTAGCGATCTCACAGCAGGGGCCTGATCACTGGTAGGTGTCATACATAACGAGATCGCTGGCGATATCGTTGCTAGGTCATAGAAACTGTGACTCAGCAACGATCTCGATAGCGATCTCGTTGTGTGTGACGGGGCCTTAATATGCTGGTTTTCAGCAGCATATTATCCAGTGTAAACAGGACTAGTAGTGCCGAAAAAAACAACAGTCTATGTGCACAGAATGACTGTGTTAACAATGATTCTGTGCTCATGGAAGTGAATTCAGTTTATTTAAATATGCTGTTAAAACACCGCCAATCAGCTTCTATGTAGCTGACCGCTGGTTGCTTATCGCCACAGTCTAAATCCACCCTTACTGCTGAAGGAAAATGTTTTAGAGATAATAATCACATATTTGTGTCTGCATTATAGGAACCTAAAGCTAAAAGGGAACATGTCAGGCCAGGTAACACTATTATTGTGCACATGTAGGGTTAATCTGCAGATTTATAGCATTATGAAAGTGACTGACCGCTTTACTGAAAGTGCAGCACCTGGGAGAAAATGAACTTTATTTATCCTGGAAGCCACCACACTTTCAGTACAGTGACTAGGCACCTTCATAACGCTACTAGCCTACAGAGTAACCCTATATCTGCAGGACAATAGCATTATTGGACATGACGGGTTGCCTACTTTGTGTATGTTAAAATGAAGGGTCTGTCTGGGTAACATAGACATGCCACATCCTCTACAGACACAGAGAGACTTGTAGCAAGCGGCTAATTAATTTTCTGTAGGTGCTCATTGAAGGACTATGCTAACCAGAAAGGCCGCTTTACACGCAACGACATCGTTAAAGAGATGTCGTTGGGGTCACGGAATTCGTGACGCACATCCGGCCTCGTTAGCGATGTCGTTGCGTGTGACACGCAGGAGCGACTGTTAATGAGTGATAATACTCACCATATCATTGCTCATTGACATGCTGCTCTATTCCCAAATATCGTTGCTGCTGGAGCTACGATGTTGTTCGTCGTTCCTGCGGCAGCACACATCGCTATGTGTGACACGCAGGAACGAGGAACATCACCGTACCTACGGCCGCACGCAATGAGGAAGGAAGGAGGTGGGTGGGATGTTTATCCTGCTCATCTCCGCCCCTCCACTTCTATTGGGCGGCCACATAGTGATGTCGCTATGACGCCGAACAAACCGCCCCCTTAGAAAGGAGGCGGTTCGGCGGTCACAGCGACGTCGCTAGGCAGGTAAGTAGTGTGACGGGTCCGAGCGATGTTGTGCGCCACGGGCAGCGATTTCCCGTGACGCACAACCGATGGGGGCGGGTACGCATGCTAGAGATATTGGTAACGATATCGCAGCGTGTAAAGTGGCCTGAAGACAATACCTTTATAATTTGTTTACATAAGAATTCATTTTTCTGCACTATGGCTTTATGAATGTCTTACTTAGAAGGCCATTCTTAATAAAGTGTTGCCTTCTCATAATTTGTTTTTAAGTATATTTCCTTGTCTTCCTTTCCTAGTCTTGACTGTCATGTCTTCCTTCATTACTTGTGTCTTAATGTCTGTACCTGACTATATGACTAGGGATCAGGGAATCGGTTATCTAGTTTTATTGGAACAGGTATCTTAATTCTTAATGTAACATGTAACCATTTTAAAATTCCAGAAATTTGTTAAACTGTATTATTATTCTTCTGTGATGATGATGAGTTGGGAATATTTAATTAATTGCAAATACTGTAAATATTTTTAAAGTAAAAAATGTAAATTAACAACTTACATCTAGTAGTAGATTTTGATCAAAATCTTTTAGTTTTTTTATTTCATTATTTACTGCTAATTGTCAAGTGTACTGACCACGGCTGCAGTCTACCAGAAGTATATGCCGAATGTGCACAGTACTTACATTTTCTTTCATAAGGAGCTTGTAAGCGCTGCACTGAGCACTGTTAGTCCTGTCCCTTCACTAAGCTTCCAATGCTGCAGGGGTAAAACTGCCCTTTATAGCAGCATCAAAAATGCAGTTTTCCATTTGCGAGATGCTGCTGCCTAAACTGTCAGTCAATAAGGAGTCCTGTCCCCTAGCAAACAGGTAATCGTGAGGCTTAAGGCCGCTTTACACTCTGCGATATCGTTACCAATATCTCTAGCATGCGTACCCGCCCCCATCGGTTGTGCATCACGGGTAAATCGCTGCCCGTGGCGCACAACATCGCTCGGACCCATCACACTACTTACCTGCCTAGCGACGTTGCTGTGACCAGCGAACTGCCTCCTTTCTAAGGGGGCGGTTCGTTTGGCGTCACAGCGACGTCACTAAGTGGCCGCCCAATAGAAGCGAAGGGGGTGGAGATGAGCGGGACGAACATCCCAACCACCTCCTTCCTTCCTCATTGCCGGCAGCCGCAGGTAAGGTGAAGTTCCTCGTTCCTGCAGTGTCACGATAGCGATGTGTGCTGCCGCAGGAACGACGAACAACCTGCGTCCTGAAAAAGCAACGATATTTGGGAACTGGACAGCATGTCAATGATCAACGATAAGGTGAGTATTATCGCTCATTAGTGGTCGCTCGTACGTGTCACATGCAACCACGTCGCTAACGAGAACGGATGTGCGTCACGAATTCCATGACCCCAACGACATCGCGTTAGCGATGTCATTGCGTGTAAAGCGGCCTTTAATTGCAAAGTGCTGCTAAAGAAAAAAATATTGGATTAACTCTTTAATTACAGGATGTTCCAAATATGAAAAAAGTACAAACAGTACATATAAGGCAAAAACAAGAGCGACAAACATAAACTAAATGATTGACTGTAAGAGAGGGGGAGAGGATCCTGAGAGGAGAGGACATACAGTCTACCAGTGAAGAGAGAAAATATATAATGGATGGCTTCTGCAATAAATGGGCACAATTTTGTAATCTTACAAGACAGCTAGAGAGTGGAAACATAGTACAAAAACTTCACAAAAACCCGTCAGTTGATTCAATGTGCCCCACCATGGGCAACATGAATCAGAGCTTGGCTGCACTATTGCAGTCAGGTATATTTTTCACTGAAAAGCTCAAGTGTTTCATAGAAAATAGATGGAGAACATGGGAGAATGGACCGGTGCCACTTATAGCCAACTTATTCCAGTGCTGCTAGAAGTGATTGACAGATCTCTCCCATAGCAAGAGACCTGTCAATCACCTGAAGTCGAGCTGGGAGAAGCCGGCCAGGGGCAACACCATACTAGTCTCATCTGCAGTCATGATCCCTGGCCGGACCTACTACCTATATTTTCTCTGAAACGCTGGAGTAAAATATACTTGACTGCAATTGTGCAGCCAGGCCATGATTCATGCTGCCTGTGATTTGGGCAACTTGAATAGGGTGACAGAGAGGGGCGTAATGATCGTGGTGTCCAAAGTCACACCAGGCCTGAGGGGAGAAGGGCCTAAGGAGAAAAGGGCCTGCTGACCCCAGTGCCTGCTTCAGTTGGATGTGTGTACGTAGGAGGACATCCAGCTGAAATGCATTGCAGCACAGAAATCTGTTGGGTTCCTGCTCTGCAATATTATCTGCCAGCAGCTGACATCAGCGTGAATGTAACCAGGGAAGCATGACAGTGACGTTGTTAGCTGCCAGCCACTACTAAAGTGCAGAAAAATGTATTAGCACACCACCCAATAAGGCTCATATGAAAAGGGCATCGTGCTTTGAGGGAGGTTGGGGGAATGTACAGTAATGGGGAACAATAATAGGATGAAGGGAGGATTATACCTTCTTGTTTAGCATATCCCTAATCTTGTCCTGAATGCCAATTTTTCCACTGGCTAGCTGTGGAGGTGGGTACCCTAGGTTAATGGCACCTCAGCTCCACGATGACTAGCCCTTAAACTTTCCTTCCACTTGCCCTTACTGACAACTATAATACACAATTACTGTCAGACAGGACTAAGTAGTGTTATTACCTTTAGAGGTGCAATGTTGAATAGGTCTGTTGTAATGATGATTCCCAGTCAAAAGCGCAGGGTACATTTTTCTGCACTTTAGTTATAATAAGTATATTGTTTTTTGGGGAGGAGTTTTAGATTATTATTATTATTATTATTATTATTAATAATAATAATAATCTTTATTTCTATAGCGCCAACATATTCTGCAGCGCTTTACAATTAAGGAGGATCATATACAAACAAGTAACAGTTATAGAAAATACAATATTTAAAGGGAAAAAAGACAACCCTGCTCGTGGGAGCTTACAATCTACAATGAGATGGGGGGGCAAGGTACAAGTGCTCATTTACAATGACAATCCAGCCATCTCAAGGAAATGGGGATAGATAATGGCTGCCTGGACCAGTTGGCCAGAATCTTGAAATGCATTTAATATTAAATAAAATTGTTTTAAAGTAGTTTTTGTTTTATAATCTTATTGATACCATGTTGTATTAACCCTTATCTTTGTAGTCTCTGTTAACAATGGGGACATATATATCAGCATGGCCCATGGTAAGGATATGTATACCATAATGGGCTCAGGATGGGGGACATACATACCAGGATATATACCAGCATGAGGACATATATACTAGGATGTGCCATGGATGGGGACATATATAATAAGATAGGGACATATGTGCCAAGATGGGCCCAGGATGAGGACATACATACCAGGATGAAGACAAATATACCAGGATGAGGACCAGAATGAGGACACATATACGAGGATGGACCCAGGATAGGGATATATCTAGAAAGATGGACCCAAGATGGGGATCTATATACCAGGATGGGAACAAATATTCCAGGATGGGGTTTGTATATGCCAGAACAAGGCCTAGGATGGGGACATCTAATCCAGGATGGGGGACATATATACCAGGATGGAGCCTAGTATGGGGACATATATACCAGGATTGGGAATATATATACCAGGAAGGGAACAAATATAGCAGGATATGAACAAATATACCATGATGGAGGACATATTTGCCAGTATGGGGACATTTTTACCAGGAGGTGGCCCATTAGTACAGGATGGGGACATTACTACATAATGAAGGGGGAGAGGTGTGCAATTCGTATGTCTTTATAGGATTTAGAATGCTATAAAGGCCCATAAATTTGACCAACAGGCGGGGTTGGGAGGGACCCAGGACTAAACTTCGCATCAGGGCCCATTGGATTCTAGTTACATCACTAGTGATAGGTTCCCTGTAATGCAATCCCTAGTGCGCCCTGCCACACTACCACACTACTACCTTTCATAGTTCAACAACAGCTGAAGAAGTTTTTGTAAATTGCTTCTTATATTTACACAACTTACAGATCACAGGATCTGGTCTTTGGGGAAATATGTTACTATGCTCTCCAGAGAGAAATCCCATTCAGCCAGGCTTCCACGTAAATAGCAATTTCTCTCTAAATTATTGATAGACCATGCCACAGCTGTGTTCTGTGGAAAGAAATAAACAGTGAGCAGAACGTGTAGCTCATAGGCTTCTTTTATTAAAAAGTGTGACTTGTTCTGTGTACTCAGGGTTAACTCTTATACCATGACATTGTTGTGTTTGAATAATGTAACAATATAATATTTACCTGGGGCTTTGTGAAGTGCAGGCTGCAGTTATTCATCTGACAGATCGCCTCTGGGACTTTTCTGGTTGTTTCCTTCTTTCAGCAATAAATCGAATCTAGTCATGCACAAATGGTTATACAATATAAGTTGGGCCTATACAACAAAATAAGTGATCATTAAGCCTTTCAACAATAGTAGCCTCTCTGTGTGCATTGTGTTACGGGTTTTAGCCGTGGGTTTCCATAAATATTTACGAGACAAGTCTGTTACTGGCAAAAGTTGAGCAGCTGTGATATACTGGGACACAATTATAATCATGAAATGCAGGGTTAAATAACCAGTCTAGCTTTAAGCAATCACTATTAGTTAATAAAAAAAATGAAAAAGAAAATGATATACAATATATATATATATATATATATATATATATATATATGTATGTATATATATATATATATATATATTTCTTTATTTATTTTTGTTTTCCATGTGAAATGTCTAATCCCATTCTTGGTGCTATGGCATGCCACCAAGCCACTTGGCCTTGACTATGGTTTTACAATATAAAACTCAGCCACCAAACCATATTCTTTTCTGTGGTATCAGTCATTTCTATCATGTGATAGGGGCAAGTTAGAAATGCAGCCCATACAGTCTAGCATCTACAGAGGTCAGGCAGCAGACAGGGGCGGGCATGGATAGCAAAACCGCACCTACATATTAGCTATTCAGCAGCTGCTGCCAATCAAAAAGCTGTACATTTCTGTAACTTTACTTGCTTGTGTTTCAAAAACTATACAACCAATCTGACAACTAAAGGTATATATAGAATCAGCATGATATCACCAGTATAGCACTGGCATTAGTTTAGAAAGGAAAATCAAGTGATTGGCGCACTTTAAAGACCCTGGCAAATGACTTTATAACATAAATATTCAAGCTATGTTGTACAGACTATAACAATTCTGCTCATAATCGACTGTATGATAACCATAAAAGGTAGATGGTGGTTTGCTGATCATAACTTAGGGGTCATCATTACAAAACCTCAGGAACCACTTAAGTAAAAACATGGACACCTTAGACAGAAAAATGCAGTAAGTGTCGCAGGCGGGGAGGGCGCTGCGCTCACCCACTGCTCGGGTCCGGCTGCTGCTGCTGCTCGCTCGGTCGGTGGCTTGAGCGGTGGGTCGGATCCCGGGGACTCGAGCGGCGCTTCTCGCCCGTGAGTGAAAGGGGTGGTTTGGTGTAGGGATATTGTCCGTGACGCCACCCACGGTTTGTGGTGAGGTTGGGACACCACTGCTGCTCTGTACGGGGATCCCAGGAGCGTTGACAGGGAGCAGCTGAGATGTTTTCTCCCCTCCGTGGGTAGGGGGGTTTTGGTGGTCCCGGGGCCCAGTGGTGGAGGTCGGAAGGTGGGATGTGGGGCAGCACGGTGCCAGATGGCACGGTGGTACTTACTCAGCCAGTAACGCACACGGAGTCTCTGGTAAAACAAACGGCTGGATGGATGAGTCCCACAGACGGCTGCGGCGGTCACTCCCGGTAGGGTGGCGGTAACTATCTCTCCCTGCACCGGTGTTCTGTTCTCGGCCCCAATGGCTTCCTACTGATACCACTGGGGAGCGGGCTATGTTGGCTAAGGGAGCCCTTCCTTTGCCCGCAGGCTCTGGCCCTGGGAGCTCTAGCTCTGGCGGTAGCTTTATCTCCCTCACGGTTTGGACGGTTGCCTTCAGTCGGGTCTTTACTGCTGGGAAACCCCGGAGGTTCCCGTCGCTGACGGATTTGACCGGTTTTACGGTGACTCCTAGCCTGGTCGGGGTCCGTAGGCCCTGCCGGATGGTGATGGCCTCTCTTCGCTCCCCGATCCGGTATCGGCGGGCCGCCGCTCGTCCCCGGTCCTTACGGTTGTACGTCAATCGGCCTCTCCTGCAGACGGTCACCACCGTCTGCCAACCTTGCTGTTAGGTGCCCGGGCCACGTACCCGGACACGGTCAGTCTGCTCCTCCACTACTACTTCCCTTCACTTCCTCTCTCTACTCTTTCACTATCTACTCTGACCTTCTTTCCCGCCTCCAGGACTGTGAACTCCTCGGTGGGAGGAGCCAACTGCCTGGCTCCGCCCCACTTGGTGTAGACATCAGCCCCTAGAGGGAGGCAACAAGGGTTTGTGTTTGACTTCGGTGTTCCTAACCGGGGTGTAGGGTGTGTTGTTGCAGTACCTGTGACGTCCTGGCTTGTCCAGGGCGCCACATAAGTTTCAGACTACAATCCTCATTTTTAACAACCTTAATATGCAGGTTGCTGTCTGATAATTTTTCAGATATTTCTCTTGTGGGAGAGTTTCCCAGTAATATAGTCTGGATTAAAGGTCTTTTTGTATTTAGGGTTCTGCCATCTTCATTAGCTGATATATGGTTTGGAAAATATTTGAGACATTGCTGATTTTGCAAATTGTCCCACCTACAAAGAATGGAGAGGTCTGTAATTTTTATTGTAGGTAACTTCAACTGTGACAGACAGAATCCACCCCCCAAAAAATCAGAAAATCACTTTTTATGATTTTTAAATAATACATTTGCATTTCATTACCTGAAATAAGTATTTGATCGCCTACCAACCAGCAAGAATTCAGTTCTCACAACCTGTTAATTTTTCTTTAAGAAGCCCTCCTGCTCTGCAGTCACTACCTATGTTAATTGTGTTGCACAGCTTCCAGCTTTCCAGGTATAAAAGAAAGTTCACAGAGCAGATTACATGGGATAACAACCTCTTTACTTCTGATAAAACATGAGGTAATGATAAGCACAGTCATACAGCATTGTATCAGGAAGAGAAAGTGAAACCAGAAAGAAACAAAAGACTTTTTACAATACAGTGTGTAAGGAAACTTTACACAGAATCGCCATCTACTGTTAGATCAGCATAAAGTTCTCATTCACACAAACATAGAAGTCCTTGTCTGTTACATATACCAACACTCTTTCTCAACAGTAAGGACTTATCAGTTAAGCCCAATTTCTTCATTAGTCTCTGATGTCTTTCAGCATTCAATGCCTTTGTGCTAATATCTGCTATCATATCTTCAGTTGGACAACATTCTAATTTCAGGATTCCTTGTTCCTGGTGATCCCTCAAGAAATGATACTTCACATCAATGTGCTTGATTCTTGGGTTAACTCTTTCCATCTGAGCAAGAACAAGACATCCTTGATTGTCCTCATTTATTTTTGTTTGTACAACTGTGGTTGTCCTAGGTCTGTTAGCAATTGTCTTAACTATAGAACTTCTTGACTCGCATGGGCTGCTGCAACATATTTCTGTTTCTGTTGCCTTTATCCATTTATTAGCTTCTTCTTCAGGAAGTCGAGATATATCTTTCCAAGAGGTAGGCTCATAAATTTTGCTTGTACTTGCATTGTATGAAAGACATATATAAGAAAAGACAGAAGTCTTTAAATTTGCCTAAATATACCATACATCCGATAATCAAAAGATAAACAAGAAAAAAGCTCTATGATGAACATAGAAATTTATTGGAACATAAAGTACATGGGATATAAAAGTACAGAGAAGTATATCATAACCAGAAAGATGACACAAAAAAAGGTGAAAAACACCCCATGTGGGGCCACATGTCAAGACAACGTATATACTTGCTCCCTAATAAAGTGCTGAGTGAGAAAATCACATATACAGGTAAGAAAGCCGTTTGCAGCAAAGCACCTTACTACATACACTGAACAAAGTCAGAGGGCTGCATGCTGCAAAACAGTAAAGCATGAGTATCACCACAGCACTACACTTAAAGTGAGGGAGCTTACCAGGATAAAACACCTTGCATGTGGACACACATGGGGACAAGTCCCAACACGTGTTTCGTGTGACTTCCTCAGGGGAAAGACGTAGTGGTGGTTTTCTCTTATTGAACGTTTTGGTTCTGTGTCTATTTGCAGTTGTATCTCTTCACTTTCAGTATTCTGTTTTTCATCAATTTCAACTTCTTTTTCATCAGATGTTCTTTCAGTTATATCATTGCTGATTTTCTCATTTTTTATTTCTAGTGAAATCATAGTGTCTTCATTTAGATCCTCAATGAATGTCACACTGTTATTCACCATCACTCTGTCTGTTTTGGGATCTAGGATTCTATATCCTTTGCAATTTTCACTATATCCAACAAATAGTCCTTTTATTGATTTGTTTTGAAGTTTGGAACATTTTTCTGTTGAAATAAATACAAAAACTTTACATCCAAAAACTCTTAAATGATTCACACTTGATTTCTTACCCTGCCACAGTTCATATGTTTTTTTTTTTCAGTTTTCTAGAAAAAAGTCGGCTTTGAAGATAAGTAGCTGTCATTGCTGCTTCACCCCAATATTTCTCTAGTAGTTTAGAATCTGTTAGCCTACATCTTATCATTTCAGTTAGAGTTCTGGTTTTCCTTTCTGCTAGCTACTCCATTTTGTTCAGATGTGTATGGAACAGTCTTTTCATGCTCTATACCTTTTTGTCTTAAGTAGTCTTCTATTTCGGGTCCTGTGAAGTCACCTCCATTATCACTTCTAATGACAATTAGCTTCCTCTGAAACTAGTTATTCGACTTTGTCACGTAGTCTACTAATTTATTGAAAACTTCACTTTTGTTCTTGATCAAGTATGTGACTGAGTATCTTGAGTAGTCATCTATAAAAGTCACTATATATCTATTGCCTCCTGATGTAGTCAATTTCATGGGTCCACATACACCAGTATGCACCAAATCAAGCGGTCTTGTGGTTTTCGTCTGACTTTCTTTAGGTATAGATATTCTTGAGGCTTTAGATTTTTTACAACATTCACATCTTATGGTAATTGAGCAATCAGATATCAATAGATCCTATGTCAATTCTTTCTTTTGTAGCTCCATTATACTTTCAGGATGTCTGTGTCCTAGACGTCTATGCCACATGTGAATACAATTCTTGTGATCATGTGTACACAATTTCATCTGTTCCTTTAATGTGTCTAAATGATATAATTGTTCATCTGCATTGACATTGGTTATCTTATTTCCCGCTAGGATTGTACATTCATCATCTTTGAATTTTACAGTAAGTCCTTTAGCTGTTAGATGTTTTACAGATAACAATCCTCCTTCTAATTCAGGAACATATAACACATCCTGTACAAGTATTTTTGAATCATGCCCATACTTATTAGAACAGTTTAGCATTCCTTGTCCAATACCTTCCGCAGTTATTTGCTCCTATCTGCAAAATACATGGCTTCCTTCTTATTTAAATCAAGTTCAGTAAAGAAACTTTTATTACTTGTCATATGACTTGTTGCTCCTGAGTCAATAGACTAACCCGATGATGATTTCTTATCAGTTACTTTAAATGTGCCATTCCAATTATTTACACATGAATCAGAAATTGTGTTTTTCACCTTCTGTGTATTCTCTTTATGGTGTAATTTGTGTTGTTCTGCTTTCCATATAGTACAGTCTTTCTTTAAATGTCCCTTTTTTTTACATCTGAAACATTCTCTTGTCTCTTTATTATAGGGTATCTTTGATTCTGTAGCTTTAAGAGCATTTCCACCATCTTTTTCCGTAGAATCATTTGTTTGCTCTTTCCTTCTTTGATATTCATCTATGAGTCTGGTCTTCACAAACTTTAATGTAATGTCTGTTTCAGGTATTGTCTCTAGTGCATTTATTAAAGCAGTGTATGAATCCGGTAAACTGCACAATAATATTGCTGCTATGTGGCTATCCTTAATATCTTTACCAATTGATCTCAGCTGTGATATCACTTCCATCATAGAGAATATATGCTTTTGCATGTCATTGTCTGCACTCAGTCTCATACTGTAAATCTTTCTTAGTAGAAATAACTTGTGATTTAAGCTGGATCTTTTATGTAGCTTTCTTAATGCTTCCCACATTCCCTGTGCTGTATCCTTATTCCTTATGTGTATTAATTGAGAATCTTCCACTAATAGGCTGATAGTAACTCTTGCTTCTCTATTTTTCTTATCCCACGTCTGAATATTATCATTTGGTCTATCTGTATTGATTACTTCCCATAAATCATCTTTAGACAATAACATCTCCACTTTGAACTTCCATAACTGATAGTTATCATTATTCAGCTTAGCTACTGTAAGTTTTAGCTCTGTGCTACTCATCATTATTAACTGGTCTTACTTGTTTGAAGAGAATTGTACTGAAGAATTCTTCTGCATTCACCAGGGTTTTGCTGAGCTTTCTGGTGTCCTGGGTGTCTGGGATCTTTGTGTCTGGGATCTTTGGTGTCTGGGATCTTTGGTGTCTGGGATCTTTGGGTGCCTGGGATCTTTGTGTGCCTGGGATCTTTAACCTGTTGTAGTGGTGACGTCACTCAGTTTATCTGCGGTCACAGCTGGAGGTTCCCACGGTACCCCACCTGGGACCGCAGGTAAACTGACCTCAGGTGACCTCATTGAACTCAATGATTTTACCTCAGGTGAACGGAGTTTAGACCTGCATCTCTTGGCATAAAACTGTGTTTTTTGCGAAGAGATGCAGATTTGGTGCTGAAATTTATACACTATATTCCTGTACCAAATCTGCATCTCTTGGAAAAAAAAATATCAAAATATGATACTGCTTTGATGTGGAATTGATGCAGATTTGGTGCAGGAATTTGGTGTATAAATTTCAGCACCAAATCTGCATCTCTTGGCCATAAACCTGTCAAAAAAACTGTTTTGATGCTGTTTTGGTGTGGTTTTCTGACATGAGATGCAAATTTGGTGCTGAAATGTCTACATCAGATTTCTGCACCCCAGATGCAGTCTGACTGCAACCAATCAGAGACGCGGAGACTGCCTGTGGTCGGGGGAAGCAGTGAATATGTATGAGGTTACTTAGCGGCCCCGGAAGTAGTGTTGCAGCCACTTGGGATACTCGGTAAATGTAACGCTTCTGCTCTAATCCCCCTAGCCCTTTCTACCACCATTTTAAATTCTGGTCCCCATAGATTTATATGGGGATCAGTGTCCGAGCAGCTATTTGGCAGTAATTCCGGTTCCGAATCGGGTTTGTTTCTAATATCCGGTAGGATCAGCCGATCCTGAATATATTGTGACAACTATAGCCCTACTTATATGTATTTAGCAGATAAGAGCATATAACTGTTGTAATCCTTGATTATTTTAGGTGGAAATATTACACACACCTTTGACTACTGGAAACTGGCTTTATTTTTCTAGGTAGATGGAAAAAGCAACCTTTGCTGTGCAATTATCTAAGCCATTATTTTATCAGCTCTTCTTGAAAGAGATTTTACCTGTTTTATTTATTTATGCTCTAGGTGCGCCCTGTTTGCATCGAAAGTTTGTATAGGTGTGTTAATTCAGGCCTCAGTACACCTTTTAAGAACATTTCAGCACACTATTGATCTAGTCATGTGAAATTTAGACCCCACTGGTTTGACTTTTAGTATGAAAAAAGAAGTTTGCTTATACCTGTTATGTCTCACTACTAAGAAAGGTCTTTAGCTTCAGACATCCATGTTCCCTCTAGTAGCTCCATGGGCTGTGTCTGTGGTCATTATTTTCTTAGGCCCCTTCACAGACATACTCATTAACATCTGTGTTGATTTTTCACACCTCCGTGTTTTCACAC
Organism: Anomaloglossus baeobatrachus; assembly: GCF_048569485.1. Classification (NCBI taxonomy): domain Eukaryota; kingdom Metazoa; phylum Chordata; class Amphibia; order Anura; family Aromobatidae; genus Anomaloglossus; species Anomaloglossus baeobatrachus. The sequence goes on along the minus strand of NC_134356.1, from coordinate 329,669,096 downwards.
GGACCGTGTGCGTGTGATCCCCATGGAGACATAACCATTTTTTAACATCAACACGGATGACAAGGGCCTAAATATGTATATGGGTCAGTGAAAAAGATGTACAGCACAAAGATGACATCTGTGTGCCATCCATGTGCCGTCCATGTGACACGGACCAAAATGAAATGCATTCAAGAAATTAAAGATTGTTATTTGTTAAAGATGTGCAAAGATGATAAAGAGATGATGGATGGATTGAGAGGTAGATAGATGATAGACAGATAGATTGATAGATTGACAGAGAGATAGGTAGCTTTTACAGCTACAGTATTAGACAAATAAATAATTATTTTTGATAACTGCATGCAGACAGCTGGAGACTGATATTATCAGGCTGGGAAGGTCCATGGTTATTGGTCCCTTTCCAGCCTAAAATTACCAGCTCGCATCCACCCCAGAGGTGGTGCATCACATTAGATGCGCCAAATCTGGCGCTTCGTCTCAGCTCTTCGCTATTACCCTGGTGCCTGGGCTATTGGGGTAATGGTATTTGGGGTTGATCTCAGCTGTGCAGTGACAGCTGGCATCTAACCCTGTTAGTAATGGAGAGGTATCTATCAGACACCCTGATTGCTAACCCAATAATAAAAAAAAGGCACACATAAAAAATAATTTATTTCAATAAACAGTCCTCAAAACTTTTCCTCATTGACCATTTTATTAAAAAAAACCCCCTCTAATTATCTGCACATCAGCTGAGAGGAGATTGAAATCTGTCCTGCGATGTGCCAATCATTAGATAGTATATCAAATTGTACAAGCAGCACATCGCAGCACTTGTTACATGAAAGCACTGCATTTTAAAGCAGGCTGAGGGGAGAGTAAAGTGTGATCTGGGCTTGTGGGTCCAGACTGCTGTCACTCACAGAGAGACAGCCTTGGCCTCACCAGTGATGTGCCCTGTTTAATTTGTCCAATTCTAGTCTAACGACTGAGAGGATCAAAGCTAAAACATCAAGATAGGATATACACACTGCAGAGAGATCATCTTGCATGAGCAAGATAGGCAGCAGAAGTATATTAGGAAAGTGTTAGTTAGGAATAGTTAGGATAAATGAAAGGGAGTCACATTAGTAGTTTAAAACCCCGTTAACTTTTTACATATTGTTTTATATGTTTTCATTTTATTTAACAGATTAGTACATGTGTTAAAGGCAATTATTGGATATGAGGCTCACGTGACATCACAACCTCGCATGAGCCCCATGAATGTGAGCCAATAAAAGTATAAACTTTTATTTATTTTAAATGAGGCAAACATTTGGAATGAGAAGGGGTTGTTCGAGTAGTGGACAATCCTTTTAATATGTGATACTAGTAGCCTGAATGTAGCTAAGATATACTGTATATATATTATAAATTAATGAAAAATCTGTAATATTTGTAGGGTTAACCATCTGACATCAAAGTAGAGACTCTTTTAATGTACATTTTAGTTTTATTTAGGTGTCTGTTAAAAGGAACATATCATGAGATTTATTAGGCTATGTGCCTACGTTGCGTTCTGTCCCTGCAGAAATTTCTGCAGCGATTTGAACAGCACACGTGCGCTTCAAATCGCTGCAGAAACACTACTGAAAAGCCGATTTCATGCGCTCTGGATGCAGCCCCTCCCATATACAGAGCGGGGGCTGCATGCAAAGCGCATGAAAGAAGTGACATGTCACTTCTTAGAACGCAGCGCTTCTGCAGCAGCCAAGGTACTTAATCAGCAGAAACCCCCCAGAAGTGACCCGATTTTGTAAACTAGATCAATCAAGGAATAAATCTAGACATGTGTTTAGCATTTTTGACCTATAGATGCTTCATGGAACTTTTTAAAATATGGAAGTAAAATTTAAATTACATTTTTTCCACTAAAGTGTTGTTTTAGCTCCTAACTTGTAATTTTCACAATGGATTATAGGAGAAAACAGACTCCACAATTTGTTAGGCAATTTTTTCCTAACACAATGATAACCCCTATGTGGTCAAAAACTGTTGTCGAGCGTAAAATTTTCTGCAATGGATTGTGAATGCCATGTTGCATTTGCAGAGCCACTGGCATGCCAATACAGCAGAAACACAAGTGACCCCATTCTGGAAACTACACCTCTCAATGAATTCATGTAAGGGTGTACTGAGCATTTTTACACTACAGGTGCTTCACAAAACTTTATAAAAATTTAATTTTTCAACTAAAATACTTTTTTAGCACCAAATCTATAATTTACACAATGGGTAATAATTGACCGAATAATTTGTTATGTATTTTCTTCCGAATACAGTGGTATCCCATATGTGGTCAAAAACTAATGTTTGGAGTCTGTGTATTACCAATCCCAGTCCCATCACACTATCTTAACACTAGAACTACTGGACTCGTGACACCTATATAGAAATACATGGTGCAAAGTAGTCAAAATGACTACCTCAGTAGTTCTAGTGTTAAATTAACCCAACACACCCTTGTCTGGAAGGATGGCCTCCCCAGGGTCAACAGAGCCACATTATATCACCAAAACCTGAAACAGGGGTTGGGAGTTCCCAATCTCACCAAGTATTACCAAACAGCTCAGCTATCCCAGTTAACTTTATACCATGTTTTCTCTGAGCTTCCTTTGTAGCTTTCCTTGCAGGTTCCATAATGTCATGTGTGGGCCCTTGATACCTTGCTATGGCTCCTCCCTTCCCAGCGAAAACTAATATCGAACCCCATTATCTCACACTCACTCAAAATCTGGCACTTTCTCAAGTACTCCTATAATCTTGCTTCACCCTTTTTGCCCTTTGCCCCCAGTAAGTAACCAACAATTTTCTCCAGGCAACAAGGCCTTCCAACCTTTCTGTAATTGGATTCCAGCAGGAGTCACTAAATTTCACTATCTTTTTAATGCAAATGGCCTTATCCCTTTCCCAGTCCCTCAAGAAAAAATATAACCTTCCCTCTAGAGAAATATTTAGTTATCTTCAACTTAAACATTTTATTTCCATAATTCTAAGGAACTCTATCTCACTCTATATTTTCACACCATTTAAACAGAGATGCCGTCAAATCCCACACACTCCTGATATCATTTCATTACTGTACTGCCATACTTTACTCCTTGTATAGATGCAATATGAACTATATCTCCCCTTGGATTGCTGATATTAGATCCACACTAGCTGACTTAGAATAGTCCCAAATTTGGATCCTCCTATACTGGAGGGATACTAAATACTTTAATGTTAGAAACAAATGAAAAGGTGCTGATGACCAGATAGTACCAAGCCGCAGCTAGAGTGGCCAATGCAATCCCCACTTACTCTCCTAGTTGTTTTAGAGGCTGCAACTCCGTCGGTGGCGTATCATATATGGTGGCTATACACCATAGTTTGCAAACTCTGGATTAGAGTATACTTTCTAATTCTGTTGGTCCCATCTGAAACCTAAAAAGAAAACCTTAGTAAGCGTTACGCAATTAGCCAATCCCAAAATCCCCAAATACTCCCAAGCCCTCATCTCTTATATATTTTTAACGAAATCCTGGACCTAAATACAATCTTGATATCTCGGAAGGTAAAAAGAAGCTTTCATGGTATATGATTAATGAAATATTATAAAATAATTATAAGCCATACTCACAGAAAAAGCCCATAAGTTTGAAAAGATTTGGCTCCCCTGGGCAGAATATGTTGGTCATACCTCCTTTGCCATGCTGCTGCTTCACCTAAAAACTCTCGCAGCCCCGCTTTTCCAGTTAGGTCAAGCTCTCCTCTCGGGTCCCCTTTCCCAATCCTTCATCCTTCTCCCGTCCCTATCCCTCTAATTTCCATTACTTAAAGGTTTGTATTATTGTTATGTTAAGTATTTTAAATGTAACATGTTAATATCCTTATTAAAAATGCACTATAAAAAAATAATGTTTGGGCACATTCAAAACTTGGAAAGCAAAGAGCGCTATTTAAATTTTAGAATGCAAATTTGGACACTGTTACATTTACAGAGCCCTGGAAGTGCGAAAAAAGCAGAAACACCCCAGAAGTAACCCCACTGTACAAATTGCACCTCTCAATGAATTCATATCACGGATACAGTGATTACTTTATAACATCCACGCAAATATGCCAATTCAGTGCCCAAACATTGTGCCCACATATATTGTAGTGCCCCCGTATTTTGTGTCCAGCTTATGCTTCTGGTGACAAGCACTCTGTAAATTTTTAAGTGTCCTCTATCTGCCACAATAAGGGTATACACGTGGTAACTTATTGTGGTTTAGGCAAAATGGGGCTCAGAGAGAGGAAGACATTTGGATTTGGGGCACAGATTTGGCTGGATTTTATTTGATGAGGTAGGAGCCGACACTTTTTCAGAGTCTTTGTTCTACTAGTAACGTTGGGAGCCCATTATATTGCCAGTGACAGATGACAGACCTGAGTGGGGGCTGTTTATTTGCAGGATAAGCTAAGGGGCTTTTTTGGTAACCTTTTGAGGAACAGAACATTTTTTGATTGCTTTCAGTATAATGCTATTGTTGTGGGCAGGTGCCGCTGCTGCTTCTCTCATTCTCAGGGGCTTGCTCAGGTTCGGGTTCACTGCTGCGGCTCGAGTGGTGACCGGACCCAGGCTCACATGGTCGCCCGTCCTCACAACCGTCGGAAAGGGGATATTTACAAGGGAGGTTGTCTGTGACGCCACCCGTGGGTTGTGGTGTAGGATGTTGGCACCGCCGTGCCTGCTGATGGGGGCGCCCGGGGCTGATGGAGTTGGGCAGCAAGTTGGGATCCCCTCCACGGGTTGGGGAGGTGTAGTCCCGGGGCCCTCGTGTACTCACAGTTCAATAACTTCACACAAGTCCAGTGGTAAACCTAGTTGTCAGTGGCTGGCCGCCTTTGGAGGGTGCATTTGGGTCCCGCACCCAGTTGATGAGCAGATAACCCTTCCTCCTGCACTTCGTGTTTCCTTCTCTTTTGGACAACTTTGCATGGAACGGAGAAGTCCAGTCCCAGTTTTATTTGTGTTGGGAGCTGTGGCCTGCGAAAGCTGACCCTTGGAAGTTTAGTGGGTTCTTGGCGGACACCCTATCCCCCGCATTGGACTTCCGTTTCGCTCTATCTGGACAGTAAATTGGGACAACATCTGGAACCTTGTCCCCGGCTGGTTAATTGGAGAGGGGCTTGCAACCTTCCTCGCCCTAGGGTCCAGGCAGCCCGACTGTGCACGGCCTCCGGACCGGATTCCCGCTGTTGGTACCAGCGGGCTACAACCCTACCCCGGTCCACTTTAGGTCTCCCGCGACCAAATCTCCATCGCCAGGACCCCTAGGTGGGTGTTCTCATCCGCCTGATCCCGTCCACTGGTGTATCCTAGTCATCATGAGGGGGTGACCAGGGTTTTATGGCTGAGTGTTATGCCTAGGTGTGGGTTGTGATGGTAACAAGGAGGATGTGAACTATTTGTGACTACCTGGTTTTGCCAGGGCGTCACACTTTTACCACATTTTTGTGTTCTACTGTGACGCCCTGGCCTATCAGGTCGTCACAGGGTATTGTGCAATCTGCCCTTCTGCACAGTATCCACCTTCCTTGGTTACGGATCCTGGTCCTTTGGTGTTGCTAACAGCTTGGCCAATCAAAATCTTAGGAACACTTACCACTTTATCCTACCAGACACACCATTGGGGGGCCTGAAGGGAATAGGGCCACCCACATGGGGGGTTAGTGAGGGAAAAGTGAGGAAAGTGACAGTTGAGCTTGGAGACTTGAGCAATGGAGAGTGAAAAGAGAGGAGGTGTAGTGGTGGCTCTCGTGAGAGGTCATTGAGGAGAGCTTCTGTGTACTAGGTGGCAGACGTTGGTCTGGGCCTGGTAGGAGCTAAAACCCCGGTCGCAGGAGACAGTGTCAAGGGGCACGGACTGCCGATGAGGGCGGCCGGCGGCCTTGAGCTATCACCGGGCAGGGGCCAGGGCATGACGGGGTACGTAGACCCTAGGCCGGAAAGTAGCTTCACGCGTTCTGGTAATTTACCCGATGGGGGTGAAGACTTCAAATGTCATCCCCAACCCGCTCCAAAATCAGGGTACTAGCGCACTGATGAGATAGGACTTTCCCAATACAGTCCAAAAAAATCCTACGAGTGAACCTTGAGAGCAAGCTCACTCCGTTAGCCATGCAGGTGAGCGGGACCCGAAGAGTTTTATACCCATGGGTCCAAGAGAGACAGAGGTGCCAAGGACAGGGCCACAGGCTAACAGCAACACCAAGGGCACAGACCCCAGCGTGCTCTCTACAAGCTGCAGTGGTGCTCAGAATTCTAGTTTACAAGCTGTCGGTGTGGTTATTCCTGGACTGAGTGAGTACACTGAGATACCCCTGTTCCTACCTCAGCGGCACCCATTCACCAACCATCCGACGGGCCCTGGGACATAAACCCCCTAACAACGGAGGGGTTAAAACATCAGGCTGCCACACCATCATCACCGGGCTCCCCAACCACAGCGATGGTCCCGCACATTACCACGCACTGTGGGTGGCGTCACGAACTTTAAAAAAAACCACCGGTATATAGTCCCCCCTTTCATTGAGTGGTCGCGCGACCCCCAGGTCCGGAGACCCCTCGAGCCACCACGGATCCGGATCCGAGCAGCAGCGGCCCGGCTGCTGGCACAGGGGCAGCACACCTCGAAAAAACTTGGCGTCATGAACAGGATACAAGCAGGACCCACTTACCTGGGTGACGTGCGCCTTGAAAGTCGAAGACCACGAGTCAAGATTCTGTTTCCTGACAATTCTGCCTTTTCTGCCATGTTTTCGTGCCAAAACCTCGTCTTCTCCGAGAAAGCGTGCAAAGATTAAGCCCCGCCCATCGTCTTCCCAGTGAGGCCGGAACCGGAAGTTCCCAGAGGGCGACGATCAGTGAGAGAGTGCTGCAAAAAGACCGAGGGGTCGGGCCAGAATGTGCTACTAGCGGAAGTGGAGCAGGGACGCCAGGACTCTGTCACAACGTTCCTGGAAGATGCAGAGACTAGAGGGCAGAGTGAGACTGGTCCCCAGAGCGTGCTGTCCCTGGGACCGCAGCATGGATAGAGGAGGAAATGTAGCAGCTGTGCCAGAGGATGTGGACTCAATTCCTCTTCATTCTGAACCACTGGATGGAAGAGATGAGGAGCCTGGCAGTGGGGGTGCGAGCTCGTGAGATTGAAATCCCACGTGAAGAGAGGGTAAGCGGTTACCCAGTCCCTGCTGATTGCACAAAACAAAGTGGCTGAGGGATCCGGACCGTTGCCGCTCGCGGTGAGCACTCCACTACCGACTATCCCATCCTTGGCGGCCGATCTGCCCACACCAACCCCGGCAGCGGAACCTTCAGTATGTCTATCAGAGTCTTTGGCTGCAGAGATCCAGAACAAAGCCCTCATTCCAGCCACGGCAGCGGTCACCCAGCCTCCGGCCAGACCAGACCTGGCCGCATCACCAGGCCCATCCTAAGAGGCGGAGCACCCGGGCCCTGCAACCCCGGCTGCGGAGCAGTCGGTTCATCAGACTACACCAGCGGGAGCGGAACCAAGATGTCTGCCTGTTCCATTACCGCACGGCATCCCGACGGCTGTTGGGGCTGCCAGAGTTCAAATCAAAAGAACTGCACCCACAACAGTCGCTGTTGATGGTAATCAGTCTTCAAAACAGTGTTCTTATGGCAGTCATTTTAAAGGAAAAAAATAGCAAGGCAAGCTGTGTTTTTTTTTTTTGTTTTTTTTTTACGGGTCCGGGAGTTTCCTCCGCAGGAGACCGCAGGAGACCACAGCTGCCCACGATCAGGGTTCAGTGCGCTGCGGTCTCTCGCTTGTGTTCTCTCTATGGAGGACGCATGCGAATACGCAGCAAACAATTGACATGCTGTGGTCTGGAAAGACACACCGCAGGTCAGTGTTTGCTGTGGGCTGTACATGCACAGTGGGCACGAGATTTATAGAAATCCCATCCACTGTGCTTGTACTGTACAACACAGCGTTTTAGACACAGCTGAAGCATGCTGCATCTAAAACTCTGCAAACACTGATCATGGTCACGTAACCTTAGACATCCTATATTGTATGTGTAGGTATTATATGAAGTGTTACACTTAATACATTAACCAATCAAGAATGATTCATATTTTTGTCCATTTATTTGCCAGAAAATAATGTAAAATCACACAAGCACAGAATAAAAAAACCAAAATACGTACATGGAATAGCATCAGGAACACGGAATTATATGTAAAAAATACAACCATTAACCTTTGTAGATGTTGATGGCTGTTTAGTAATAGCTGGTTCCTGTGTAAGAGTTGATTAGATTTAGGGAATTGGATTAAGATCTTCACTTTAATTTCCATGAGTATCAATTGTAATTCCATGCCTTTATTCTATAAATACGTTATGTTTATGTCACTTATTATTTTCACAAATGATAAACTGCTGAAATTTGTTGGCACAATGCTCAGGAAATCATTGCCACTTAGTGACCTGCAAATAATTCATTGCTATAAAGGGAAGGGGAATCATCCTAACGTTATCTACCTGGAATAACACAATAACAAACTACACACTGGTAAGGTCATGAGAAGAGACTTCATTTGCACAGGTATTCTTATTTTGGGAAGACATATTTCTATCTTCCTGTGTGTGTCAATCCTGGTAGCAATAGTATTCCCTTAATGGGATTCGTCACATTAGCTTCACTTCATATGATGTTGGGAAATATTTTTATGCACATTTACTATTACATAAGTAATAGTCACCTACCTCGTCACCTACACTTAATTAATGCTGCTTTCTTCACAAGACGCAGGGGTACCCAATCAATAAAATGGCTGCACATGGAGACACATGTGACCAGACCAGTCCATGAGTCTCCTCCAATTGAAAAACACCTCAGATGGGACAGCTGCTTTCTCATTGGAGGAGTCTGATGGACAGGTCTGGTCACTTGCTTCTCCACAGGCAACCATCTTATGAAAAGGACAGCTGTGGAATCGGTGAGGAAAGCTGCACTAATGAGTACAAGATATCATACCTGTCGTACATATACGTATAATAGTAATTGTACATCAAATCATGTCCCCAACATATCTGTTAAAATAAAGAGACCAACCCATTTAAGGCTTAGCACCCAGGTGGCCTTGTAGTCTAAAGTCCACCCGCTCAGTCTTGATCCAGCCAGCTCACTTTCCACAGTCACCATTGTGAAAAGCTGCCTGTAATGCCTCGGATTTGATCCAGCAGCCTCCTGTGTGGTGGTCTGTTTCCCTCTCCGCCTGGATTCTGAACAATTCATCTCTGTTTTTACATGTTTTGTATTCATTGCCTTTCTGTCAAATGTTTTCTATTATTTAATTTGGTCTGCCCTATCACCCGGCTGGAGTGTCTGTTGAAAGACTCCTCAAGCTTCCATTGCCTGCTGGTAATATTTCTAAAGTGGACCCTGCTTGGAACTACAACCTGCTGGTTTGGTGTTTCTCCTTACTTATTGTCCTTTTTGGTTTGCCTTATTTTACTCTGCACCTTCCCCCAGTTTCTTAAGGAGGTATGTGGTACCCTCGAATGCCGCATAGGGAGCTAATGGTTCAAGTGGTCATCTAAGTCATCCAGTTAGGGTTGTCTCAGTCTGCCCAGGGGCCTTTAGTTACTGTGTAGTTGGGACCTCTAGTCTGTACAAGAGCTGGGTGGGTTAGGTGCAATGGTTTAAGTAAAACCCTATTTTTTCATTACTTACCATGTGTGCACTTTTACGTGCATAACACTGCTCAGTGAATGGAGAATATCCTGCCACTGCCGCAATAGCAGATAGGCGTGCTTTACTGCCACTGTTACCAACTAGGAGGGTGGAGAAAGTGTTAGCACAAACAAAGAGACAGCTACACAGACACACAAGAACCCACCACTGTAGTAGGCCAAGACCATCTATCACAGTGCCGGTCTATCCTGTCTGTGAGTACCTAACTAGCTGGCTTATATCTTCCTCAGAGGATTACCACCATCTAGCCATAAAAATATATCATATTATAAAATGAAAAGTAATGGATTACCTACCTGAGAGACATGGAGATACGTCATGTGTCTTACTTACAAATTCCTAATGTGTAATATTGGACTTACTAATACGAGGAACATTATATGGTTACTTGTTATTAATGAGGCAGATGACTCTTACTATATAAACTCCATCCAGTTCACTTTAGTACCCACTGCACCTCACATTAATAACAATAATATTAAAAACAAGAAGTTATCTAAAATGAATGTGAGATATATGGGATTAGTATAATAACCCTTGTGGCTCACATTAACCGGAACTTGTCATGTAAAAAACACTATTAACCTGCAGATATGGGCTTAATGTACAGGTTAATAGTGTTCTAAAACTGCCCTATGCCTGCACTTGAGAACCGTGCTTGCTGTCTGGATGAAATGAACTTTATTCCTCCTGGCAGCTTCGAGCTTCTAGCCATAATGGTGGCAGTGGCGCAGTTTCAGTCTCCACTCTGTGCATAGTAAGCGGCGTCTATAACAACGCTACCGACAGTGACTGACAGCTGACATTTTGAGGCTTCAAAATGGTATTAACCTTCAGATTAACACCATATGGTCAGGGTAATGATGTTTTTTACGTGACACTATCCCTTTAGTTCCCCCGTATAACTTATACTAAAACACCCATTTGTCTGACAAACGTTGTACTATTAACATGCTGCATAACTATCTACTTTTTGCCTTGACTTGAAACCATGAATAAGCTGTGACGGAAAAAATGTTTTATTTTCGGGGATTGGCAATCCCCATTCTTTCGATCAATCTAATAGCTTCCTAACCACTCCACTTCGCAGCTGCCAAAGCTTAGAAAGAACATTGAGTGACAGCAGTTTACTGTCGCTCAATGAGGATTACCATCACTCTTTGCTGAACGTTAAGATCCACCTCGCCCCACCTCTGAGTGCTGTATTTATTCTGAAATTGTTTTTCTAGCATTGGACACTATTACTGTATTGAGTGTATTAAATGAAACATCAATAAATTAGAACACAAAGGATAACATTGTCCTTCTCTGCAAATCCTTCCTATTTCTTAAAACAAAGTCAGAGTAGTCGGACTGTGAAATGCCCTACTACAAAAGATAATCGTGACAGATAAATTAAAAAAGGTGCATTAATTTATCATAGCTAATAGTATTGTGAGCCATAGAGTTATAAATAATGAAATAATTTAGTGAGAAATAATGTACAGTTATAGTCGTGGTTGCACCCTTGAATTTGTCCTGCCCATGTTTGAGGTTTTTTTTGTGAAATTATGTCCAATTTGCTTTTTTTTCCTGTTTTTTTTTTGGTGTTGTTCCAATACACACAAAGGAAATAAACATGTGTATGACAAACATGAAAACGTGTAATTGCAACTATTTTCTGGGAGAAATATTTAATTTTCTGGAACAATTTCACCACTTTCACACATGACACTATAATTGGTTAAGAAAAGTTGAACTTGATGAACTTGTGTTTTTTTTCAACCTATGAAACTATGTACCTATATGAAAGCATCTTGCATTAGCTGAACCTAGATTTATGGTTTAGGAAAACTCCTATATAATTGCTTGCTACATGCATAACAACCAGGTGAAAATGATTTCTGGTGACGTTCCAATTATTTATTGTAAACATGATAGGTACATACCTATGTGTCTACCAGTCTAGAAACACGTCCATTATATATCTATGTGATGTATTGTACTTAGACTATTACATCGCTCCATGAATTACAATCCAGTCCAGAGCCTGAAGAGCAAGTGTACTTCAAATATTGCTCCCCATAATTACAGTCCATCCTTCATGAAGAAACTTCAAGGCTGCCCATATACATGAAACTCTCATGCCAAAGGTAAAATCTCACCTTGATAAACTAATTTCTTAGCAACAAAGTTATCTTTTTATTCTTCAATATTGTTTTTCTAACTTTTTCTACTTACCGTATTTTTTAGATTATGAACTGCACTTTTTCTCCCAAACATTTGGGAGGAAAATAAGGGGTGTGTCATATAATCCGAATGTTGCTTACCGGGGGTGATGGAGAGGGGTCACAGGAGCAATTCTGTGAGCCCTGTGCTGGGGCTACGAGCCGCGGGTGCTGTGCTGGGGCTGCGGGCACTGTGCTAGGGCTGCTTGCGCCATCCTGAAACTGTTGGCGGTGCGAACTTCCCATAATGGCACACGGAGTCGGCGAGTGTGCAGATAGGACTCTCGGCTCAAGATCTCATCTGCACGTGCACCGCCTCTGGCCCATTGATCTCCCAGCAGCGGACTTTATGAAAATGGCACCCGAAGGTGGTGCTTGCGCAGATCAGGTCTTGAGCTGAGAGTTCCATTTCTTTGAAGACCGCACCACTGACAGTTTCTGGAAGTTGCCTTCCTCACTGCACCTACAGCGAGCAACTGGTACACCCGCCGGACCGCCTGTACCATCGCCCTGCTCCACCACTGCCCCTGCCTCCCGTGATCCCGCTCCACCACCACTGTCGCCCGTTCCCAGTAAGACACCACCAGATTGTAAGATGGTGTGCGTCTTATAATCCGATGCATCTTATTAGCAGAAAAATACGGTATATTTCTGCCTTCTAATGCATGTCACGTTAGTAAGCAATATTTTCTCATGGAGGGGGACAGACGTTTTTTAGAGGGGTCATTTGGTGCAGTTGAAAGGGGCAACATGACAACTAACAGTCTATATCCTATCAATTAACTCAATTTTGATCTGGAAATGTTTATCCAAAAGGGTTGTTCCCTTTCAACAATTTTGTGCCCATTAGCTCTGCAGCGCTCAGTGTCCCTGCCTAGGTAGATGGTTTGAGCCGCTGATCTCAGTGTTTTGCTGCAGTGTTGTTGATGTGACCTCACCGCTGCAGCTGATCAATAGAGACTGATGCAGTGGTGGAGACACAGCCCTGGACCCCAGGAGGGTAAGTAAAGTTCAGTTTGCTTTTTTTTTTTTTTACACATAACTGTGCTTATTTTTAATAGTTTTTTTTATAAGAAACCATCTCTGGTGTTGAAGTCAGCCTGTGAGATGTACCTGTGTAAAAGTGAATCAATCTTATTGTCACCACCTCCATCTGAAATATTATTAAGAAATGTTTTGAGGAAGAAATAATTAATTTCATGGACAGTGTAACTCTTATGGTCTGTTTATATATTCATTCATTTTGCGTTTAGACATCTCTTCTTTTGCCAATTCTTTCTCACCGGTAAATGCAAACCTTTTCTGAAGACACGACGGCGTGACTTGCTTTTATGATAGGTTACATTTTGTTTAGATCAATGAGTTCCTTGAAATTTGTTATAAAAGAAATATTTTTCCTTCCTAAATGTCAGACCGGCTGCAAAAACATGCATTAGCCCTTCACCCTGTCATTAAATACCTAGCAAATTGAGCACAGCGTGCCAGTTAGTCCTGACAATGATGAGCAAAGTGTGTCATGACATCACCTAGTAAAAGCCATTTCATATCTCACCATCATAATTAGCTGTTATTGTACCTGAAAATTACAGTACTGGTCACTCAGGATTTATTCAGACACTATCTGCTCATGGCAGAACAATGACATGTCAATAAATGGAAAACATTTCTGCAGTTGGGAGTTTTTATTATTTCCCTTTCTTGAGATGACCTAGAAAAACAGATTTCGCAATTAGATGGTTTGGTAGTAAACTGACATCTATTGTTGTGTGTGTAATAGTAAAAATGTATCGATTGATTTGGCTCTACTCTTCCATTTTAACCATGAGAATTTGTAAGAAAACTATACTATCAGTCACATTAAGATTGAATGTCCTGAAAATATCCCTTTTTATTAAGAACATTTGCCTAATGTAATATGTTTAGATCATTCCCACATGATTCAGGTCCCCTAAGTGCATATTAATCTGGTAATTGTTATCATGATGCTTCCAAGTTGGTTAGAGAAATTGTAATTTTACATTCAACATTAAAAAAGCACTCCCATGCCTTTTTTTCCTTAAAAGTGTGTATATGTTTATAGTGTATATTGTGAGCGTATTAGGGTGGGTTAATGTCCTGAATGCAGTATGTCTTCTCCTGTGGAGACGTGAGTGTTGTCTGCAGGAGACCGCAGCTACCTGTGCCCACGATCAGGGTTTGGGGGTCTGTGGACTTTCGCTCTGTTCCCCCCGTGGAGTAGACTCTCATCTCTGCAACCATAAACTGACACACAGAAAGCCGCTTCGCAAATCAGTTTATGCAGCGGAGAAAAGAAGCACAGTGGGCATGAGATTTCTAGAAATTCCATCCACCGTGCTTTTACTGTACGATGCAGCATTTTGAATGCAGCAAAAACACGCTGCTTTCAAAACGCTGCTATTCCTGATTATGGGCACACACCCATAATATACGCTCTGTGCTCCATGTGTGATCCAGAAGTCTCCTTTATAATGTAAGCTTTTAGAACCTCATTCTGATGCTCCAAAAATGTACATTGTAAAACCCACTTCTGGGTCACGTAGAATGCAATCTGACGCGGACTGTCTGCAGAGCGGTGGCATCGCTGTGAAGATTAGAAGAAGTGCAACGGGCACCAGAGAGAGCAGCAGCAGGCGAGTAAATTATTACACTCATACTACACTACAGGTATATATGCATATACAGTTAGGTCCAGAAATATTTGGACAGTGACACAATTTTCGCGAGTTGGGCTCTGCATGCCACCACATTGGATTTGAAATGAAACCTCTACAACAGAATTCAAGTGCAGATTGTAACGTTTAATTTGAAGGTTTGAACAAAAATATCTGATAGAAATTGTGGGAATTGTACACATTTCTTTACAAACACTCCACATTTTAGGAGGTCAAAAGTAATTGGACAAATAAACCAAACCCAAACAAAATATTTTTATTTTCAATATTTTGTTGCGAATCCTTTGGAGGCAATCACTGCCTTAAGTCTGGAACCCATGGACATCACCAAACGCTGGGTTTCCTCCTTCTTAATGCTTTGCCAGGCCTTTACAGCCGCAGCCTTCAGGTCTTGCTTGTTTGTGGGTCTTTCCGTCTTAAGTCTGGATTTGAGCAAGTGAAATGCATGCTCAATTGGGTTAAGATCTGATGATTGACTTGGCCATTGCAGAATGTTCCACTTTTTTTGCACTCATGAACTCCTGGGTAGCTTTGGCTGTATGCTTGGGGTCATTGTCCATCTGTACTATGAAGCGCCGTCCGATCAACTTTGCGGCATTTGGCTGAATCTGGGCTGAAAGTATATCCCGGTACACTTCAGAATTCATCCGGCTACTCTTGTCTGCTGTTATGTCATCAATAAACACAAGTGACCCAGTGCCATTGAAAGCCATGCATGCCCATGCCATCACGTTGCCTCCACCATGTTTTACAGAGGATGTGGTGTGCCTTGGATCATGTGCTGTTCCCTTTCTTCTCCAAACTTTTTTCTTCCCATCATTCTGGTACAGGTTGATCTTTGTCTCATCTGTCCATAGAATACTTTTCCAGAACTAAGCTGGCTTCATGAGGTGTTTTTCAGCAAATTTAACTCTGGCCTGTCTATTTTTGGAATTGATGAATGGTTTGCATCTAGATGTGAACCCTTTGTATTTACTTTCATGGAGTCTTCTCTTTACTGTTGACTTAGAGACAGATACACCTACTTCACTGAGAGTGTTCTGGACTTCAGTTGATGTTGTGAACGGGTTCTTCTTCACCAAAGAAAGTATGCGGCGATCATCCACAACTGTTGTCATCCGTGGATGCCCAGGCCTTTTTGAGTTCCCAAGCTCACCAGTCAATTCCTTTTTTCTCAGAATGTACCCGACTGTTGATTTTGCTACTCCAAGCATGTCTGCTATCTCTCTGATGGATTTTTTCTTTTTTTTCAGCCTCAGGATGTTCTGCTTCACCTCAATTGAGAGTTCCTTAGACCGCATGTTGTCTGGTCACAGCAACAGCTTCCAAATGCAAAACCACACACCTGTAATCAACCCCAGACCTTTTAACTACTTAATTGATTACAGGTTAACGAGGGAGACGCCTTCAGAGTTAATTGCAGCCCTTAGAGTCCCTTGTCCAATTACTTTTGGTCCCTTTAAAAAGAGGAGGCTATGCATTACAGAGCTATGATTCCTAAACCCTTTCTCCGATTTGGATGTGAAAACTCTCATATTGCAGCTGGGAGTGTGCACTTTCAGCCCATATTATATATATAATTGTATTTCGGAACATGTTTTTGTAAACAGCTAAAATAACAAAACTTGTGTCACTGTCCAAATATTTCTGGACCTAACTGTATTTAATAAACAAAAGTAATGGGAGGACTTCTTTAAATTGGATAAGCAAGTTTTTATAAGAAGTTCCAAAAGATTATTTACTACAGATGGTCGAATCTTTTGAAATTTGAAACTGCCAGGTTTAGCAAAATTTTGCTCAAAATTCAACTAGTGGCGAATAGTGATGAGCGAGCACTAAAATGCTCAAGCGCTTATTATTGAATCAAACAGGCCAGATGCACGGACAGGCTTGATTTGAGTGACAAGTATAATGGAAGTGAAAGAGAAACTGGCACTTTGCCCGGCTTTTCCTGATTGCCCTGGTGCTGTAGCAATCAGGGTAATATTTTGGGGTTGATGTCAGCGGTGAATTGTTAGCTGACATCAAGTCCAGAGATTAGTATTGGAGAGGGGTCTATCAGGCAGTCTCATTACTAACCCAGTAAGTGTAAAGTAAAAAATAAAACACAGGAAGAAATAGTTTATTTGAATAAAGAGTCCCCCATAGTCCCTCGTTCACAAATTTATTAATTTGAAAAAATCCTCAAAGTTCCAACGTGAGAAATTCCGTGCCTGTTTCTGACCACGAGTGAGCTATGGAGCCTCTTTTTGGAAACATTATATGTGTGAGGCTCCATAGGTTGTAGTAACTCCTGGCAGTCAGCACCAGGCACGTGAAAAATTCCATGCCTGATGCTGACCGCAAGTGACCTATGGAGCCTTTTTATGAGATCGAGGATCCATAGGATTCGATGTATGTCATAGGACATTACACTATTGGATTACTTCAGAACTTAGAGAATTTTTTTAACTATTAAATTGGTGAAAGAGGGATTGGATCGTGGGGGACTCTTTATTCACCATTGGATTACTTCAGAACTTCAAGGATTTTTTAAAATTAATAAATTTATGAATGAGGGAGTGTGGGGGAATCATTGTTCAAATAAACTATGTTTTCCTGTGTGTGTTTTTTTCTTTTACTTACTGGCTTAGTAATGGGGGTGTCTGATGTACGCCTCTTCAGTACTAACCCTGGGTTTGATGTCAGCTGTCAATTCACAGCTGACATCAACCCCAAAACTATTACCCCAATTGCCATTGCACCAGGACAATAGGGAAGGGCCAGGAAAAATCCTAGAATTGGCAGATCTAATGGATGCACCACTTCTGGGGTGGCTGTGGGCTGATATCTCTAGGCTGGGAAGGTCAAAATAACCATGGGCTTTCCGAGCCTAATAATACCAGCACCCAGCTGTCTGCTTTACCTTGATTTCAGATTTTATATTTTCTATCAGAACTATTATGCTGTCTTGGCATTTGCTTTTTAATGCATTAGGAATGATGAAAAAATTTGTAATAATAATTCAAATGCAGCAGGACAGATGATCAATCACACTGAATCTGGCACTAATACTTGTACATCTCTTACTGTATATCTCCCCCGTTCAAGTGATTCTCTGTATTATTCTCAGGATTATTCTCATCTTCTTCAGTGATGCAATTACACAACACATTACTGTCTAGAGCATTTCTTCAATGTTTTTGAGTTTTCTCTTCCTATCTATGTTGCTGAGCAACACTATACTAAATTACAGTAACATTTCTGTTGTAGCCTCTGCATAGGCATCTGTACAGGTTATTATACTTCATAACCATCCCAGATCCAGTGGGACTGTCTGAATTTGGGAAGTTGTCTTGCTGTTTTGGGAAGTTGGGGGTTTGTCCAGCCATCCATCAGCTTTTACCTAGCTGCAGGGGTTTGGGTACACAGAGGCATGGAACGAAGAGCTGGTGTGTGGTGGTAGGGGTATATAAAGAAAGGCACTGATGCTGGGGCATACAGGCGCCATGCTCCTTTGTCAAGGAAACTTCATGTATGGGTGGGACTTTGTTTGGGATTCATTACACTTACTGGTTTCTTCAGACTGGTGTCCATCACCTGGCTGCTAGTCCTCATTGTAGTTCAAATAGCAACCCATGCAACACCAGCCTTCACCTGGCAACCATACTTGTTGACTTTATTCTTCACAACATTATAGCATACATGATCTCTCTCCTCAATGCTCTGATTCTTCAGTTTCTGGGGTATTCTTTCTCAACCTTACCCACGCTATTTTGGAATTTCTTCTCAAGCTGCTGGGTCTGTGTCTCTGTCGGAGGTGGCCAGATTACCTATTGTGTGTGTTACAGGTGACAGACAGTGATGTGGTTTCTGGCAATAGAAGGTCACAGTGTTTGGCTACACAAAATTTTCCCTGACTTCCTATTGTTTCTGTTGTTAGTATTTATTGTAATAGCTAGCTTTCCTGCTGAATTTTCATCTCTACCCCTTGTGGACCCAGCAGGAGTTCACCTTCCACCCAGCTGCTGATCATCAGCATTTTCTTAATGCTTAAATACTCCCTTCTTCCCTGGACTGGTGCTGGTGATATTATTCAGTTAAATAAAGCTCTGGTGGTTGCAAGCAGGTAGCTTGCTCTCATCTGTGGTATAATTGCTGAAGCTTTGTTGAACTTCTACCTGAGCCATCTGTGGATAAGTAGTTTGTGGTTTTTCCCCCGTGTGTCCTTCTTGTGTCTTCCTTTAGCATTTAGTGGGGATGACAAACGGCTCATTACACCTGTTCCCTTCTTATGGTCCAGCACTAAGGATAACTAGGGTCAGGTATCCGGCTCAGTGCCTAGGTGTGAAAGCTATCTAAGGTGGTGAGGAACCCCAGGGACCAGTAGTAGGTTTGGTCAGGGGTCACCATCTCCTCCTGTGTTTTAGAAAACGTATGTCCAAGTGTTGCTGAGGTGGAGCAGTGCTGTGGTCGGCACCATCTAGTGGCCGAAAGTATAAAGTGGTTTTATGGAAGATTGCATTTTATTCTAATGTGTATATTATAGTAATGTAAAGTATAATCCGTTATGAATGAGTAATATTTTATTAGTAAAATTTAAAGTATAAGAGTGTTAGCTAAATATGGATAGCGTAAGTGAAGGTTTTAGTATGTACAATTTAGCAGATACTTCCTGATTGCTGAGGGAACGGAGAGCCAGGTGGAATAAGTGACAGAGAGCCGGAGGGTTGGCTGGTTAGACAGGCTTGGGGGAAGTTAGTTCTGCAGAAAAGTTCCTGTTGTATGGATGGTGCTTGGTAACTTGAGCACATAGGGGAACCCAGAGGTATCCTCCAATTGTTTGGAACCTAGGGCTCACCTTGGGACAGACTTAGAAGAGTCCAGGGACTAGAAGGAAGTACCCGAGAGAGAGCGTTCCTTGGGATGGGCCTAGGGAAGTCGAGGGGCTGAAGTTGTTTAAAGCAGTGTTTGGACATGGGTAGCTGCAGAGACAAGAACGGGCTTAAGTAGAGGCTTAGGCTTGGCAGCTAGAAGGCTAATTCCCAGGGAACGGGCTAGGCAGAGGAAGTACCCCAGGGAACAGCGGCAGCAGAATGGGATAGGACTGGCCATGTCTGTCAAAAAGGTTGAAGAACAAATAAATCATTCCATTTTGTGTTGTAAAGAGACTCTCTGTGTGATGTGTTGCCCTACCATGTCTACGACGGTGACCGACTGCGGGGAGATGGATGAGGCCTCCACTAATAGGGAACCCACTTCCCACCTGTCACTCCTTCTCTACTTCCATTTAACCCTGTCTTATCGATATCTATTATACCGCTGCTCCAGCCTGCCTGCTTGGTGGCTCCCGTCGGTACACAGCAATGGCTCTACTTCATCGAGAACCCAGTGTGACGCCCTGGCCTCTCAGGTCGTCACAGAGTATTGTGCAATCTGCCCTTCTGCACAGTATCCACCCTCCTTGGTTACGGATCCTGGTCCTTTGGTGTTGCTAACAGCTTAGCCAATCAAAATCCTAGAAACTCTTCCCACTTTAACCTACCAGACACACCATTGGGGGGCATGAAGGGAATAGGGCCGCCCAAATGTGGGTTGGTAAGAGGAGAAAGTGAGGACAGTGACAGTTGAGAGTTGAGAGTGTAGAGTCAAGGGTAAGGAGGTGAAGTGGCTGTCGTGAGGAGAGGCTATGGAGGAGAGCTCCTGTATACTAGGTGGCAGACGTTGGTCTGGGCCTGGTAGGATCTGGAACCCGGTCGCAGAGGACAGTGTAAAGGGACACGGACTGCCGAGGAGGGCAGCTGGCGACCTTAAGCTATCACTGGGCAGGGTCCAGGGCACGGCGGGGTACGTGGACCCCAGGCTGGAAAGTAGCTTCACGCGTTCTGGTAATTTACCCGACGGGGTGAAGACTTCAAGTGTCATCCCCAACCCGCTCCAAAATCGTGGTACTAGCGCACCGATGGGATAGGACTTTCCCACTACAGTCCAAAGAAATCCTACGCGTGAACCCTGAGAGCAAGCTCACTCCGTTAGCCATACGGGTGAGTGGGACCCGGAGAGTTTCATACCAACGGGCCCAATTGAGACTAAGGTGCCAGGGATAGGGCCACAGACCAACAAGAACACCAAAGTCACGGATCTAGGCGTGCTCCCCGCAGACTACAGTGGTGCTCAGAACTTTGGTTTACAAGCTGTCGGTGTGGTTATTCTGGGACTGAGTGAGTACATTGGTAACCCCTGTACCTATCCCCCAATGGCACCCAAACACCATCCATCATAAATGGGCCCCGGGACACAAACCCCCTACCCACAGAGGGGTTAAACATCAGGCTGCCACACCATCGTCACCGAGCTCCCCAACGGCAGCGGTGGTCCTTGACATTACCACGCACCGTGGGTGGCATCATGAACTGTACATATCTCCCCCCTTCTTTTAATCGAGTGGCCGCATGACCCCTGGGTCCGGAGACCCCTCCAGCCACCGCGGATCTGGATCTGAGCAGCGGCAGCAACCCGGCTGCTCGCACGGGGGCGGTACACTAGCAGCATTTACATGTTAACACACATTTCTAATAATAAAAACCATATATGTTTGGTGTTAAAAATCTTTTGAAGTACAGGTTGACAACATATAGCATAAAACAGAGTAGAGACAGAACCACCTCTATATGTACAGTATATAGGCTGCTTCTGGAAGCTGCATTATCTATCCTGTGTTTTGCAGGAAGGATTATTATATCCAGCAGGTGGCGACAACACTATGCTGCATCCCGCTGGTGACTTCACTATATGGTTTCTTCACACTGTTGAGAGAGGAGAAAGGAGGAGGGGAAGTCATAAACAGTCCTACTTCTCTTCTTACAGCACAGCTGCCAATATAAATGGTCACCTCTGCGGTACTTGACTGAATACACAGGTCAGTTGTTTTGCTTAGTAACTTTACAGGGAGAACATGGAGCTTATTAAGATGCTGTATTTCTTGTATTATGTATGTCGTGCCTCGGGGCAGCCAAGCTGCTTGGATCCGGGCGGTCTGTGGCTCGAGGGCTCCTGAACCTGGGGGTACCGTCGAACAGTTTTAAATGAAAAATAAAAATAAAGTCCGACTACGCCACTCGCGGTTTGCTGCCAGGGAGAGTAGGGCCGCCGCTGTGGGTTCCCACTGGGGATGATGGATGGAGGCAGCATAGATGGTGGAGCCCTCTGCGAGCAGGGCTTTTCCCCAGGGGTAGGTGAAGGGTTAACGTGGAGACGCAGCACAATGAAGCAGTCCAGACAGAGAGTGTAGTTTGATTGTCTTTACTTACAGGCCTCACGCCCTGGGGACGTACTGGATCACAGGTGCCCCCGTGTCCCTGATGGCTGTGCCAGCCAACCTGGTGCCACTCTCCACCTTTGCACCCTGGTGTATGTGGGTCCTCCCTGGCATTGAGCACTTCGATGTCCTCCTGGTGTCTGGGTCCTGCCGCTGGCAGCTTGGACTATTTAAGGGAATATGTCCTGGTCCCCTCTTTGCTGCTGATGCCTCGAACGTTAGTGTTGACAGATGAGTCCTGAAAACCCACCCGCCTTGCAGAGTTAACAGATGGCTTGAAGTCCTGGTTTGTTCTGGGATCTGCACCCCGTGCGTGCAAAGTACTGTGTGCCCTAGATGTCCACCCCACAGGATCCCTCTGTCCCTGGAGCTTGCTCTCTCTCTCTCCAGCTACTTTTCTTCCTGAGTGTGTGATCTTTCTAGTCAGGTCTTTACGGATTCTTTGCTACTTTCAATGTGTCTCAAGATTCTGTGGTCTGTCTTGACATCTTTCCTTTTACTCCTTCCTCTCTCACTCATTCCTACCAACTCCTCTCTCTTTCACTTCCTTTCTCCGACTGACTAGCCACACTCCCCAGATCACGTTCTACTCCCCCAAGTCTGGTCTCTTCCTCCCCAGTTGGCTGCCTGTTATCTAAAAGTGCCCAGCCCTGTCATCTGACTAAGTGAGTCTCCCAGCTGAGTTCAGCGAGTGTAAATGTCCTGGTGGTGTGCTAGTGTGTGTGATTAATTACAAGAAAAAAGAGGAAAACGGACCTCATTGTTACGTCATTGGGTCACTCCCATCATACACATAGGGCATCAAAAAGGAACAAAAATTGTGAGTTTATGACCCTTAAATAATTGCAACAGTATAGGTAAAACACATACTCAAGCTGTTAATAATTTAGTAAATTTTATTCATCACAAAATTTCTAAAAACAGTTCATTGTATGAAACATACTGAGTGCATAATCAAAAACCAGCATTGATGACTCTTTTAAAAAAGAGTGGGAAGATGTATCTACAAATTGCTCTAGAAATTTTATGCACCTTCTCATTAAGGCCAATATGGAGTCTATAGCAGCACTGGAAGCTGAAGTTGAGTCCATTCAGGGCAAACTATCCACACTCCTCTCACAAGAAGCTATGTCTGCACTCAATATTGATTTAGAAAAAGAGTTCTCGAAATGGGAAAAAGAGATAATAACAACAAAGACGAAAAAATACCAAAGAGATTCGGTTGACTATATGAGCAACCATGTTTATAGATGGGGGAAAAATCTGAAGAGGAGAAATAATGGGCCACAGTCCCGGTCAGACTCATTCTCCTCTACCTCATCAATGGAGGACGAAACCTTGGCTGGAAAGAGCACAGACGTGGACCTTGCTGAGAGATTGGGTGGCCCAAGACAGTCTAAGAATAGGTATAAGACTGGGGGACCAAATTGGTCTAAGAGGAAGATGATATCACCTCCAGTAATGGAGACAAGGAGCAAGAAAGGCAATTTGGAGGTAATAAATCTCTCTGATTATGTGTTAACGGGGGCACAGATGGAGGTTCTCAAACTGGGTTTAACGTTTGCCCCAGATACTAACTATGACTTTTTTACAGTCATCAAGGACCTGAACCTGTTCTCCCGTAAGTTGATCTTGCACAAACTACATGCTGGGAGAGATCTGAACACGCATTCATTCACAAGGGAGGAACTTGAAGCCATCAAAATTCTGGAGGAATTAGAGGCTGAATCAGTAGGTATGGAACAAGATAGGTTTCCTAAGTCCATCTATCCTAAGTCCACGACGTTTCCCCCCTTCTCGGTATCCCCCCAGGTTGAGATATTTAATAAACTTGTGACAAAAGATCTTATGTCCCTCAAAACACAGGCTATTAAACATAACCTCAATTTCACACAGAGGAAAGCCCTGGAGGAATTGAAGAGTATGGAGGGAGTAGTCTTTAAACCTGCTGACAAGGGGGGGAACGTCGTGATTTGGCCTACATCTATGTATGAACGCGAAGCGTTCAGACAATTAAGGGATAAGGATTCCTATTCTAAACTCTCTGGTAGCCCTTTGGAAAAATACTCGGCGGAACTTTTCAGGATCTTAGATGAGGCTTTAACACAGGGTATTATCACCAAAAAAGCTTTGAGGGTCTGTTTTCTCAGCATCCTGTCGTGCCAACATTTTATCTTTTACCAAAAGTCCACAAAAATCTGGAATGCCAGCCGGGACGTCCGATTGTCTCTGGCATTGGAGGTCTGAGTGATCCAGTTTGTAAATTTATTGAATACTATCTCCATCCACTTGTGGAAACTCTGCCCTCCTATGTCAGGGACACCTCGGACGTCCTACGACGACTTGATGGTCTCCCTGTGGACGAAGGTACTTTGTTGGTAACGGCAGATGTTGAGACTCTATACACCTGTATAAGGCACCCTGATGGTCTGGCGGCGGCCGAGTTCTATCTGTCCATGAGGAACTGGGATAAATCCATTCAGTGTCTGGTCTTGGAGCTGTTGCGTTTTATATTAACATATAATTTCTTTTTATTTAAGGACCGGTACTTCCTCCAGGAACGGGGCACTGCGATGGGCGCGGCCTGCGCGCCGTCGTACGCAAACCTCTTTCTCGGTTTTTGGGAGAGGGGGGTTTTCGGCGACGGCATGCCGGCCGCAGCCCATGCGCAGTGCTGGTATAGATATATAGACGACATCTTTATGATCTGGAGGGGTACCGCTCCTGAATTGCACAGCTTCATGGCAGACCTGAATGATAACCCATTTAACATCAAGTTGACTCATAGGGTGGATGGTGACGTGATCGACTTTCTGGACATCAGGGTGCTAAATACTAGGGGTGGGTGTATGCAAACAGACCTTTTCAGAAAAGAAACGGCAGTGAATGCCCTGTTACATGCCTCATCATCTCACGCAGTCCCAACCATTAGGGCCATTCCAGCGGGCCAATTTTTGAGATTAAGAAGAATTTGCTCCAATGATGACCTTTTTGAGCACCAGGCTGGTGGACTGCGTGAGAGGTTCCTGGATAGGGGATATAGCCGGAGGTGTATCAAGGCTGGCTACCAGAGAGCTAGGAATACTTCACGGGTTGAATTGCTGCCCAGGGTACGGAGAGATGAATCAGGGTTTTCCCAGATACGGTTCATCTCAACGTATAATAATCAGTGGGACGCAATCAGATGCATTCTCAAAAAGCACTGGCCAGTTTTACAAACTGACCAGTCTTTGAGAGATGCTATTACTGATCGACCGATTATGACGGCTAGGAGGGGAAGGAATCTAAAAGATCATTTGGTATCAAGCCATTATGTACCCAAGATCCCCCCTCTGTTTGGAATTGGCAACCCGAGAATAGGTTTCTTTCCCTGTGGTTATTGCTTAGCGTGCCGCAATCTTGTACGTACGGGCGTGTTCTCTGCTGCGGATGGCTCAAGGGAGTATAAAATCAGAAGTTACATATCATGTAATACTACGTATGTTATTTATTATGCTACGTGTGATTGTAACTTGGTCTATATTGGGCTAACCTCCAGAGAACTGTGCGTCCGCACCAGGGAACACGTCCGGAATATAGTTGCGGCAAGGGAAGTGAAAGACCTAGAATCCCTTAGGACGATCCCGCGCCACTTCAAACTGCGCCATCAATGCGACCCCACAAACCTCAAAATTAGAGGGATTGACCAAGTTCATCTTGGATCAAGGGGAGGAAACAAAAAACGAATTTTGGCGCAGATGGAGTGCCGCTGGATCGTGCGTCTGGGGACAATGGCCCCACACGGTT
Source organism: Anomaloglossus baeobatrachus (assembly GCF_048569485.1). Classification (NCBI taxonomy): domain Eukaryota; kingdom Metazoa; phylum Chordata; class Amphibia; order Anura; family Aromobatidae; genus Anomaloglossus; species Anomaloglossus baeobatrachus. The sequence goes on along the minus strand of NC_134356.1, from coordinate 329,643,333 downwards.
TGAATGAAAAATTATCATTCTCTCCATTTTTATAACTGTAATGGATCCCCTGCTATTCATCACACCTGTGTGTTTTTAATAATTATCTTTACTAAATACCTGTTTTTTCTTTATTTTTTCCTCCTTTTTTCAGGGTGTTTTTCTGTGATGATTTTTTATGCTGTCCGCCTATAAATCGGATGGAGGGATAAAGAAAGAAATAAGTGGAGAAAATTTAATTGAAAAGAATTAATCCAAATATGGAGAATAATACAAAACTGAGCCTCTCCCCATTTGATCTGTTGCCTCCTATGACATGTATAAATAATTTATAATAAATATATATATTTTTGCGATGTTGGGGCTGTAATAGAGTACATCCCCTCTTATGAACTCCGGGGTGAATTTATATATGACACATTGTTGGAGAGCGTATATCTCTGTTTTGTTGTGGGATTTTTCTCACAATATCTATCTGTCTCTATAGTTATTTGTGGTTATATGAATATATTCCCGGTTTTCTCCTCTGCGCTAATATGCATTAATTGCATGATATCTGGCTGCCCTCTCTTTTGCCCATAATTGACATGGCGGCCCGGAGCGCATCTGGTGGGTGTTTCTACTCTGACACTGCCCGATGACGCTTCCTTAAAAGGAGAGGCATGGGTCTAATGACGTCAGGAGGATTCCCTCCCACCCATGCTTCTCCTGGAATGGTCGGACGGCTTTGATCATATGTTCGGAATACCGCCCACCACCTGCGCTCACCACAGGGCACCCTATTTAAACACACACCTTTCTTCATTTCCCTCATGGCCCCCGAAGAAGATCTACCTCGAAACGTACGTCGGGCGAGGGAAGGGACCCGGTGACTGAGCATCACAACATTTAATATGGGTGAGTCTGGAGCACTGTGCAGTTAGAACTTTTGCTGTATGCACGGACTGACTGCTGTGGTTTTTTGAGCTTGAGCGCCACCCAGTGTCTGTTCTGTCAAACAGCCTTGATTTTGCTTCACTGTTTTATATCTACACTTGAATCAGTGCTCCAGATACGTTTATAACACGTATCTATTTCTTACCCTTGTATTGGTTTGGGTCAGTGTTTGCTCTGCTGTCTGGTCCCCTTCCCAATTTGGGCTTTTTAAGTGTCCACACTCTTTCTTGTCAATTTGTTGGATATGCATTTAATTATGGTTTTTGATTATGCACTCAGTATGTTTGATACAATGAACTGTTTTTAGAAATTTTGTGATGAATAAAATTTACTAAATTATTAACAGCTTGAGTATGTGTTTTACCTATACTGTTGCAATTATTTAAGGGTCATAAACTCCCAATTTTTGTTCCTTTTTGATGCCCTAGTGTGTGTGATTGTAGTGCCCCTGACTACGGGTCTGGAGACCCTCGAGCCACAGCAACCCCAGATCCGATCAGTTTTGACTGCTGCTGGGGCGGCACATGATGACTGGCAAAGTCATGCAGGACCCGAGCTGTTACTTTGTTTTTGTGACACCTGGTTACCGCAAGGGTGTCACATGTACACATAGCAACTTGAGTGAAATTAGTTTTTTCAGTGGCTTCTCCCCAACTTGAAAGTCCCTGCCACACCATCCCTTGAATTACCACCAGAAGCACCTTCCACTTTCTATCCCTCTCTAATCTCCACCAAAACTCCTTATCCCCCACAATCTCCCTCTAGTGCCTGTTAAAAGGCCCTGCCACCACTGTCTCCCTCTAAACCCCATCAAAACTCCTTGTCACCTACAATGTGACTCTGATCCCTACCAAAGGAGCCCTGCCATCTATCATCTCCCTCTATTCCCAACCAAAGGCCGCTACCATTTACATCCATCCTTACATTTAAGGAAATCAGGATGGATGAACACAGAACTTAAACACATGCTAAAAAGGAAGAAAGAAATGTTTATTAAATAGAAAGAGGGAGGCATATCTAAAGAAGAATATAACACCGTCTGCAAAACCTGCTGTCCACACATCAGATTAGCCAAAGCTGATAATGAAATAAGGCTTGCAAGAGATGTCAAAAGCAATAAAAAAAGATTTTGGAGTTATGTAAAAAATAAACAAAAAGTTAAAGATGTTATAGGAATTTTACAGGATGAAAATGATGAAGTTGTAAAAAATGATGTTGAGAAGGCCGAACTTTTAAATTATTATTTTGCATCTGCTTTCTCTAAAAAGGTAAAAGTAAAATCAACTGTTCTTCACCATTCTATTGTAGGATTGGAAGAATCCAGGCCATCAATAAACAAAGAGATAGTGAGGGAATACTTAGCTAACATTAATGAATTCAAGTCCCCAGGTCCAGATGAATTACACCCCAGAGTACTGAAGGAGAAAGCAGAGGAAATATTAGAACCACTCTTCATAATTTTTGAAAATTCTTGGAGAACAGGAGAAGTTCCAGAAGACTGGAGAAGAGCAAAAGTTGTCCCTATCTTCAAAAAGGGGAAGAAGGTGGACCCAGGGAACTACAGGCCTGTGAGCCTGACTTCCATACCAGGAAATATCTTAGAACAAATTATTAAATAACATTTCTGCAAGTACCTGGATGAGAATGAAGTGACTAACCAGAGCCAGCATGGGTTTGTAACTAATAAGTCATGTCAGACTAACTTAATTTCCTTCTGTGACAAAATTACTGACTGGGTGGATCAGGGAAATGCAGTAGATATAGTATATCTTGACTTCAGTAAAGCATTTGACAAAGTATCTCATACAATCATTATTGAAAAAATGACCGAGTGTGGAATGGACAAGGCAACTGTTAGATGGATTTGTAACTGGCTTAGTGATCGGAGTCAATGAGTGGTCATAAATGGCTGCACAGTTGGAAGACTGTCTCAAGTGGGGTACCACAGGGCTCTGTCCTGGGCCCTGTGTTGTTCAACATCTTAAAATAATGATTTAGATGAAGGTATTTAGGGTAAACTGATTAAATTTGCTGATGACACATAGCTAGGAGGAATAGCTAATACTAGAGAAGAGAGAGAGGATTCAACAAGATCTAAACAAGCTGGAACAATGGGCAGCAACTAATAGAATTGTTTTTAACAGGGAGAAATAGAAAGTCATACATCTTGGCAAGAATAATGAAAAGAGCGTATACAGCATGGGAGGAATAGAACTATCCAATAGCATGTGTGAAAAATACTTAGGTATACTAATAGATCACAGACTGAGCATGAGTCAACTGTGTGACGCAGCAGCAAAAAAGGCAAACACCATTCTATGATGTATTAACAGAAGCATACAGTTTAGATCACGTGAAGTCATTATCCCCCTTTCCTCCTCTTTGGTCAGACCTCATGTGGAATATTGTGTCCAGTTCAGGGCACCACATTTTAAAAAAGACATCAACAAACTGGAGCAAGTTCAGATAAGAGTTACCAGAATGGTGACTGGTCTGCAAACCATGTCCTATGAGGAACAGTTACAGGATTTAAGATTTAAGGATTTAGCTTGCAAAAGAGAAGACTGAGAGGAGACTTTATAGCTGTCTACAAATATCTTAAAGGCTGCCACACTGTAGAGGGATTTATTCTCATTTTCACAAGGAAAGACTAGAAGCAATGGGATGAAACTGATGGGGAGGAGACACAGATTAGATATTAGAAAAACTTTTTGACAGTGAGGGTGATCAATAAATGGAACAGGCTGCCACAAGAGGTTGTGAGTTCTCCTTCAATGGATCTTTGAATGGGTCTTTAAAAAGAAGTTGGATGGACATCTGTCTGGGATGATTTAGTGAATCCTGCTTTGAACAGGGGGTTGGACTAGGTGACCCAGGAGGTCCATTCCAATTCTAATATTCTATGCTTTTATGCCACCTACTATCTTCTGCTAATCCTCAACAAGTGCCTATGCCACTCATTGTCTTCAATAGACCAAGAGCCCTTTGCCACCCACATATTTCATCTAATCTTAACCAAGAGCTCCTGCCTCCTAAAGTCTCGCTTAGGGTCACACTTTAGTGACGCAGCAGCGATCCCACCAGCAATCTGACCTGGTCAGGATCGTTGCTCCATCGCTACATGGTCGCTGGTGAGCTGTCAAACAGGCAGATCTCACCAGCGACCCGTGACCAGCCCCCAGCCAGCAGCGACGTGCAAGCGACGCTGCGCTTGCACGGAGCCGGCGTCTGGAAGCTGTGGACACTGGTAACTAAGGTAAACATCGGGTATCGTTACCCAATGTTTACCTTAGTTACCAGCGCACACCGCTTAGCTTAGCGTGTGCAGGGAGCAGGAGCTGGCACTGGCAGCGTGAGAGCTGCAGACGCTGGTAACGAAGGTAAATATCGGGTAACCACCTTGGTTACCCGATGTTTACCTTGGTTACAGCTTACCGCAGGCTGTCAGATGCCGGCTCCTGCTCCCTGCACATTCAGGATTGTTGCTCTCTCGCTGTCACACACAGCGATGTGTGCTTATCAGCGGGAGAGCAACAATAAAAAAACAAACCAGGGCTGTGTGTAACGAGCAGCGATCTCACAGCAGGGGCCAGATCGCTGCTCAGTGTCACACACAGCGAGATCGCTAATGAGGTCACTGCTGCGTCACAAAAAACGTGACTCAGCAGCGATCTCAATAGCGATCTCGCTGTGTGTGAATTACCCCTTAGGGCTGGTTCACACTAAGCGACAGCGACAACGAGGTCGCTGTTACGTCACCATTTTCTGTGACGTAACAGCGGCCTTGTAAGTCGCTGTTATGATCGCTGCTTAGCTGTCAAACACAGCAGCCGAAGCAGCGATCATAACCGCGAGAGCAGGGAGCTGCGCACACTGCTTAGCGCTGGCTCCTTGCTCTCCTAGCTACAGTACACATCGGGTTAATTAACCCGATGTGTACTGAGCTACATGTGCAGAGAGCAGGGAGCCGCGCACACTGCTTAGCGCTGGCTCCTTGCTCTCCTAGCTACAGTACACATCGGGTTAATTAACCCGATGTGTACTGCAGCTACATGTGCAGAGAGCCGGAGCCGGCAGCACAGGCAGCGTGAGAGCTGCGGAGGCTGGTAACTAAGGTAAATATCGGGTAACCACCTTGGTTACCCGATGTTTACCCTGGTTACAGCTTACCGCAGCTGCCAGATGCCGACTCCTGCTCCCTGCTCGCTTCATTTCGTCGCTCTCGCTGTCACACACAGCGATCTGTGTGTCACAGCGGGAGAGCGCCTTTGAAGAAAACGAACCAGGGCTGTGTGTAACGAGCAGCGATCTCGCAGCAGGGGCCAGATCGCTGCTCAGTGTCACACACAGCGAGATCGCTAATGAGGTCACTGTTGCGTCACCAAAACTGTGCCGTAGCAGCGATTTCGGTAGCGATCTCGCTATGTGTGAAGCACCCCTAAGTCCACAGTATAAGCCCCTGGCACCTATTGTCTCACTTTGATCCTTACTAAAAGCCTATCAATCACTATCTCCCTCTGACTCCCCAAACCCAAAGCACCTGCCATTACCAATCTTCCTCTAATCTCCACTGAGGGCCCCTGCTGCTTACTATCTCCCTGTAATCTTAAGAGGTCCTGGCTGACACTCACCATCTCTATCTAGCCACCCACACACTATTCATGGGTGTCTTACAGCAATAGTGGAAAAGTCACCCTGATCAATATGCAGTTTTTTATCCATTACAGTCTTACTTCATGAAATGGAAGGGAATTTGAACAGAGAACTTTCCATATCACCCTTCATCTCAGACATCAAAAAGGTGAGGAAGTTTTATATTTCAGAAATTTCATCCCTGCACCATCTTTAGCATTCACAGAATCAAGACAAGAGGGCGCCAATAGTCCCAAAAGAGTCCCAAAAGTAGTCTTGCCAGGAGTAGTCTTGCCATCATCTGAATATCCACATTCTCAGAGGCACTGGTTACCCTCCCTAAATGAGGACTTTGAGGGACTCCTTTACCTGGTTATACAACCATGACACAGCTACATCCAGGCTGCCTTAGGTGCACAGCCAATAGACTAGTGACTAAGAGCCACATTAGGCAAGTAGTCCATGATTGATGGCTCAGGAGAAGAGGCAGGATTTGGGTTCTTTTTATGTGCCCTAGTGGAATCAGGTTAAAGAATGAGGGAGGTGGAGTTTTTTAAACTATATAGCTACACATCCAACCCCTCTTGACCTTATGCCGACTACAACTCAAAAATATCTCCCAGGATCCGTGCTTTCCTTAACCGAGAATCAGCAAAAACATTAGTACATGCCCTCATCATCTCCCGCTTCAACTACTGCAACCACCTGCTCTGTGGCCTCCCTTCCAACACTCTTGTACCCCTCCAATGTATCCTAAACTCTGCGGCCCGCTTAATCCACCTCTTCCCTCGCTATTCCCCAGCCTCATCCATCTGCCAATCCCTTCACTGGCTTCCCATTGCCCAAAGACTCCAGTTCAGAACATTAACCATGACATACAAAGCTATCCACAACCTGTCTCCTCCTTACATCTGTGACCTAGTCTCCTGGTACCTACCTGCATGCAACCTCAGATCCTCACAAGATCTCCTTCTCTACTCCTCTCTTATCTCCTCTTCCCACAATCGCATACAAGATTTCTCCCGTGCCTTCCCCCATACTCTGGAACACTCTACCCCAGCACATCAGACTCTCTCCTTCCATGGAAAGCTTCAAGAGGAACCTGAAGACCCATCTCTTCCAACAGGCCTACAACCTACAATAACCCTCAGTCCAGTACACTATTGCGCAACCAGCTCTGTCCTTACCTATTGTACCCTATTGTACCCTCACACATTCCCTGTAGGCTGTGAGCCCTCGCGGGCAGGGTCCTCCCTCCTCCTATACCGGTCTGTTTTGTATTGTTAATGATTGTTGTACTTGTTTTTATGTATACCCTTTTCCCTTGTAAAGCACCATGGAATAAATGGTGCTATAATAATAATAAATAATAATAATAAATAACAAAAAACAATGGATTATGGCAAGTTGTGCGGGGGGGCCAAATCGACCCGGCTTCTGGTTTTGCATGTGTGCCCTCCCCCTTTTTCCTGGTTTCACCCTATTAGTTGGTGGGTTGGTTTATCCCATGAGTTCATTAGGTTCCCCCCCCGGCTGTCTGCCTCTTTTCGACATCAGCTGACGAAAGCTCAGAGTGAGTACCGCACGTTATTTTTCCCCAGCGATGGCCGCCTCTGGTCGGGTGATCCGCGGTTGAAGGCCAGTCTGCTTGAACTTGTCAGTGGCGTTGTGAGTGGGTCACCGCCTCCCAGCTCTGAGGTGCACTCTGAAGCATGGGGCAGGCACTCAGCGCACAAGGTCCGCCCCCCCGCAGAGGATCAGTACAGGCTCCCCTGATATGCAACGGTGCGAAAGGGGAACTGAGAGACAGCCGCAGGCTTCCTCAGGTTCCCGCGAGTGTGTGCACATCCTGCCCCCTTCATTTACAGTGCCTGTACAGAGGCTTCCGGCCCCAGGGATTGAGGCCTTAGCCCCAGCTCCTCAGTACTCGCAGCCATCTTTGGGTATACATAGCGCTGCGAGGGGTGCCGAGCCAGCGTGCAGCACAGTGAGCACGGAGGGCAGCGCAGATTAGGCAACCGACAATGGGTAATACAGTGTCATTGGTGGAGGAGCCCCAGACGCCCTCTCCCACAGAGACATGCTGAAGCCCAGGGGACAGGGGATGCTTCTGAGGTCACTGTGGTGGCCATGATTCCCACCAGTACAGCCCCGGACCTGAGGTTTCCCATCCAAGGTGCATCAGAGCAGAGGTACTGCAAAAGGGCTCGATCCAGGTCTCACCCCCGGGGTGTTGGTTATTCCAGGACTCGAGCATCCGATTGCAGGCGCTGCAGCAGGCATGTGTCCAGATCTTCCAGGAGCAGCAAAAGATCTTGCCATTCCCGATCTTCGCAGTGGTGTTCGCCATTGTCATCAGGCAGTTCTTGCAGCTCCACAGGCTCAGAGAGGCATAGAAGCCGCAGGTTGTCGGTGTCGGTCGATGGGCTGTTTCGCGAGGCAAGCCAAGCCAGCGCAGTGCCGTTTTACCTGCATGGGTCCACGTCTGTTCCAGCTAACCGGGGTGATGAGTTCAACTTCACTGGGGCTTGGGGATCAGGTGATAATGAGAGTAGCTTAGCATTAGCAGTAAAAACATTGCTAGCAAAGCTAGGGTCAGGTGAATCCCCTGCCCCTTCGGTGCTGCAGTCAGAGACTTAATCTCAGGCTGCGGTGCATAAGGAAGCCTTTTTCTGTGGGATTAGCCCACTGAGTGCGCATCTAGATGAAAACCCGAAAATGAAGATATGGTCTAATCAATATGTGGATATCTGGTCTCTGTTTTCAGTCGACCCCCATAGACAAAGAATGGAGACCAAATATGGATAGGATGGTGGATAGGAGACCCAAGGTGGCCCGGACGATGGGTAGTTGGTTACAGGCATTTATGGTGTTAAGGCCCCATCACACACAACGATATCGCTAACGAGATCGCTAACGAGATCATTGTAGTGTCACCGTTTCTGTGACGCAGCAGCGATCTCGTTATGTGTGACACCAACCAGCGATCAGGACCCTGCTGTGAGATCATTAGTCGTTGCTTGATGGTTAGGACCATTTTCTTCAAAGGCGATGTCCTGCTGGGCAAGACGCATTGCTGTGTTTGACGCCTACCAACGACCTCCTAACACAGTCCCAGCGCCCGCCAAGATAGTTATACAGGTCGCTGATCGTTACTGTGTCGTTGGTAAGATCTGAAGGGTACTTTACATGCTGCGACATCGCTACCGACATATCATCGGGGTCACGTCATTAGTGACGCACATCCGGCGCCGGTAGCGACATCGCAGCGTGTGACACAAATGAGTGACGATCAACGAGCACAAAAATGTGAAAAATCGTTGCTCGTTGACACGTTGTTCATTTCCTTAATATCGCTGCTGCCACAGGTACGATGTTGTTCATCGTTCTTGCGGCAGCACACATCGCTATGTGTAACACCGCAGGAACGACGAACAGGAAGGAGGTGGGCGGGATGTTATGTCCCGCTCATCTCTGCCCCTCCGCTTCTATTGGCCGGCCGCTTAGTGACGCCGCAGTGACATCGCTATGACGCTGAACGTCCCTCCCCCTTGAAGGAGGGATTGTTCGGCGGTCATAGCAACGTCGCTGCACTGGTATGTGCGTGTGACGCTGCCGTAGCGATAATGTGCGCTACGGCAGCGATCACCAAATGTCGCACGAGCGACGGGGGCGAGTGCTATCTCGTTCAATATAGCTAGCAATCGCTAGCGATGTCGCAGCGTGTAAAGCACCCTTGACTGTGTGACATCTCACCAGCGACCTCCCAGCGACTTACCAGCGCTCCTTATCAGGTCACATCGTTTTCGGGATCGCTGGTAAGTCGTTAAATTTGACAGGGGCTTTAGGCTATGTTATGGGTCAGAAGCACATTGAGAGTTGTTTGGAGTTATTCATATATATGGATTTACTTTACAGGCTTATAAATCTCATGGCGGCAGCGCTTGGCATCGCTATGTCAATGAATTTCATTGCCGCCTTGCACTGCAGCCAGATATCGGTTGGGGGTGAAAGCAACAGATGTATGGCTGCACTTGATGATAGCTCAGAGGCCTTTTCAGCACGCGGCCGCCCCCTCAGTATCTCACGGTCATGGGGTGGCCTGTTGGTTGTTAATCGAGGGGCTTTGTCGTTTCTACAGCTTGTGTAAATATAAGCATGAGTGCTCTTTGTGCAGCGGTCAGCATGCAGCGGTCAAATGCTCAAAGCCCAATAAGCAAAGTCGGACTGCAGGTCCTACTAAGGGGAAAGACTCCAGTGAGGGTGGCAGAGAAGGAGCCCTGGTTAGGCAAATACCCTAACAAGTCGGCAGCTGCGAGCCTACGGGTGGATTTCACCTATGGATTTTTCTTTACTTTCATTTTTTCTAGTTTTCCTAGTTTTGCTCGGAACTTGAAGTCTGCTGCTGATCACCCCCAGGTGGTCAAAGAAAAAATTGAGAAGGAGGTTTCTTTGGGTAGCATGGTTGGTCTGTTTAGGTCCCCGCCTTTTTCAAATCTCAGAGTTTTGCCAAGAGGTATTGTGCCAAAGAAGGAGCCTAACAAGTATCGCATGATTCATCATTTGTCATTCCCGAAAGGGTCTTCGGTAAATGATGGGATATCCAAGGATGAAGTTTCGGTCTTGTATGTTTCGTTTGATAGGGCTGTTCCTTTGCTTCGTGAGGCAGGGGTTGGTGCATTTATGGCCAAATCGGATATCGAGGCAGCATTTTGGTTGTATCCTGTGCATCCTGATTGCTGCCGTCTGTTAGGGTGCTGAATAGGCAATTTGTTTTATTACAATACATGCTTGCCAATTGGTTGCTCTATATCTTGCTTCTATTTTGAGTTGTTTAGCTCCTTTTTTGAGTGGGCTACTTGTTATGAGACTGAATCTAGAGCAATTATTTATTACTTGGAGGACTTTCTGTTTGTTGCAAAGGATAGCGTGAGATGTTAATTCTTGTTGGATTCTCTCTGTCTTTTGATGCGGCGTTTTAGTGTCCCTTTGTCTGCGGAGAAAACCGTGGGGCCGGTTTGGTACTTATCCTTTTTGAGCATAGAGCTGGACTCAGTGGAGATGGTGTTTCGCCTTTCGGCTAATAAGATTGATAGATTGTTGGGACTTGTCCTAGCTTTCTTGGCAGTTTCCAAGGTTACATTTAGACAGATGCAATTGCTCTTGGGCCTTTTGGTTTTTGCCTGCTGCATAATGCCAATGGGCAGGGCTTTTTCGTACCGTCTGTCTCTGGCGACTAAAGAGGTGATCAAACCTGAACATTGGATTCGTATTACCAGCTCCCTGAAGGTGGACTTGGAGGTATGGTGAGTTTTTCTTGAAAGTTATAATGGGCATACATGTTTGCAAACAGGCGAAGTGTCTAATGAGGAGATTGCCCTCTTCACAGATGCAGCGGACTCCAATCGGGTTTGGGGCTATATTGGGGAAGGAATGGAGTGCGGGCCGATGGCCTTTAGAGTGGTTACAATGGGACTTGTGTAGAAACCTTACCCTTTTAGCGCTTTTTTCTATCATAGCGGCCATTGAGCTGTGGGGACAGTAGCTTATGGTCAAGAGGGTGTGTTTTTGGACAGATAACATGTTTGTTGTTCAGGCGTTGAACAATTTGTCTTCTAGTTCGCTCCCAGTTTTGTCGCTGCTGAGACATTTGGTTCTTCGTTGCTTGCAGCACAGTGTGCTGGGTCTTTCTCAGCATATTCCCGGGGTTCACAACCAATGTGCTGATGCTCTCTCTTGTTTCATTGCCAGGAGTTCCATCATTTAATGCCAGAAGCATGCAGAGTGGCCAAGCCCTGCCCCCAGCTGGTGTGGGACCTGGTGATGAAAGATTACTGATTCTGGTCAGAGCGTCTGTGGCGGAGACTACATGGAATTCATATGGTAAGGCGTGAAGGGAATGGTGCGATGTGATGGGTGAGATTCCCGTAGACCTTGCCCCTGACCACCTTGATGAGTGAGGTGTGTTTTTTTGCTAGTTCTCAGTTGTCAGTGAGCCCCATACTCAACGGCTGTTAAAAAGATGTTAGGTATCAGTTTCATCTTCGTTTGCGGACCATGGCGGACGTGACGAAGACTTTTGTCGTACAGCAAGCTTTGAAGGGTTGGAAGAGGCAACACATATGTCGGGAGAGTTGCCATCAGGTGTCATATGACCTTTTGGGTCATTTGATTGTGGCTCTTGAGTCCGTGTGCCACAACCTTTTGAAGCATCACTTTTTTAGCGCAGCTTTTTTGTCTTGCTTTTTTCAGCGCAATGAGAGTGGGGAAATTGGTGTCTGTGTCAAGATCTCAGCTCAGCGGTCTTTTACAGGACGATGTGGCTGTAAGTAACGGGACAGTGCGAATCAGGATTTGGCGATCGAAGACGGATCAGTGCAAGCGTGGCTCTTGGGTGTTACTGCATCAGGTTCAAGGGCATACATGCCCGTTGAAGATAGTAATGTGCTATGATCTGATAACCGTGGATGATCACGAAAAATCCCATTAAACAGAAAAAACAAAACCACAAGAGTAGTTGGAAACTGAGCTTACCACAATCCCCTATCTACCAGACAACACTAGAAGTAGCAGTGGGATGCTCCTAACACACCTAGACAACTTGTTACTGTCTGAGAAACTTGCTACACCTCAAAGATAGAAACGAGGAATCCTAACTTGCCTCAAAGCAGTCCCCAAAGAAATAGCAAGCCCCCAACATGCAACATGGGTGATGTAAGAAAATACAATACACAGAAAATATAGATCAGCAAATGTGAGGCCCGACTTACTAGATAGAACAGGACAGGACAGATAACTGATTGCGGATAGCAAAAAACCCTGCAAAAAAAATACCAATCTCCTGATAATAAAAAATACTGAGACCACACGGACTTTCCCCCACTATATCAGGTACTCTTGTGCTAGACACTTTAAACAGAACTGCAGATATAATGGGAAGAAACAAAATCGCAGAACAAATAATATTCAAGTGCAAATAATCCAAACATGAACAGGAAGGAAGCTCCCTTTCTTGCTGTGCTGGAGCCACTGCTCTGCTCACAAAAGCAGAAAGACAGATCCTCACATACAAGAATCCAAACACAGAACAAAATGGAATATGCAGAAACACTATTAAGTGCAAATCCAGCAATTAAGCACAAAAACAGTAAACTTATCTGGAGTAGATTCAGGCACCAAATAAATGGGAAAAAAAGAAGGGAAAACTTCCAGCTATCTTCAGAAGCAGGCAGGAACAGTTATCACCGGCGACCGCCAGGTACCAAATGCTCTCTTAAATAAACTAGGCTGATCTGCAATAGGATATCCTGGATTCCCAATCAATTCCATCACCTGTTTGAATCACAGATTCAAACTCAGATTCAATACCATTCCTGGCCACAAGAGGGAGCTCCACGCCAGCACCTACTCGGATGACATTCACAACAGTAACGGATTACGTGGCTTGGCGTTCCAAGGGCCAAATATTTTTAGCTCACATCAACGAGGCCCCGTTGTTGCTTTTTCAGTTTAAGTTGGTTTTTAAAAGTGTTTAGCGGCAGTGGGCGCCCATCCTGAGGATTTTGGCACCCATTCTTTCAGAATAGGGGCAGCTATGGAAGCGTCCAGAGTGGGGCTGTCTATGGGACGCGTGAAGCAGATCGGCAGGTGGAAATCGGATTGTGTAACTAGTTATGTTCGCCCTGATCTTTTGATTTGACAGATTTTCTTTGGCAGGTCAACGTTGCCCTAAGATCTGGCTCATTGGGCACTCGTACTTATTTTGGGCCTCGCAGAGAGCAGCATTCAGGCCTGGTGGGAAGCAGCTGGTTTTAGGAATGCCGATGTTTCCTGGAGAGGAATTCAGGGCCTCAACTGGACAATGAAATTAGCAAAATTAGCAAAATTGCTTGTCCGCTGACTATCTTGGTAATTCATGCAAGTGGTAACGACCTCTGCTTCCTTAAGATGGCAGAATTGATGACCCTCATGCGAGCGGATTTTGAAAGAATCATGGGGTTTCTGGAAGTCATCATTGTTTGGTCCGAAATGATTCCTAGGGTCACGTGGCAGGGTGCCAGGGATGTGGATGCCATTTTGTGCAATCAAAATCCGGGGTGGTAGTGTGTTATAGACAGCTTGAAGGCGATAATTGACGGCTAATGGGGCCTGACGGCGTGCACCTAAATGAGATAAGTTTGGACATATTTTTATGGGTTTGCAGGATGGGGTCGAGCAAGCTCTTTTGTTGCTATGTGGCGGTCGGGGCTTGGTGTAGGGGTACACCAGCCCCTTCATGGCTGTAATTCAAATGGTTAAGAGACCGCGGACACACATGCCCTCCGGGAGTTGGAGGGGCAAACCGTTTCGGTTGGAAGATTTTTCTCAGGTTTTAAGTGGAAGTTTTAATAAAGTGAGTTTTAAGAAAAGTTAAATAAAAGCTGTGGTCGACCCCATCCACTAAAAGAGAAAAGTTGTCATGTTGTTATTCACGTGGTAGGACACGGAAGGTATGGGTAAGGGGTGGAAGATATCATCAGTCTGGTGGACTATGAGCCACATTCGGCAAGTAGTCCCTGACTGACGGCTCAGGAGGAGCGGAAGGATTTGGGTCCTTTCTATGTGTCTCAGTGGCGTCATTTTAAAGAATGATGGAGGTAGAGTTTTATAACTAAAAAATAAAATGGATTATGGCAAGTTGTGCGGGGGGTCCGTATCGACCCGGCTTCTGATTTTCCATGTGTGCCCGTCCCCTTTTTCCTGGTTTCGCCCTATTAGTTGGTGGGTTGACTTATCCCACGAGTTCATTAGGTTCCCCCCCCCTGGCTGCCCGGCTGTCTGCCTCTTTTTGGCATCGGCTGACGAAAGCTCCCCTCCCACCCTCCCCTTTTGTTGGTGTAAGGATTGTTTTTTTCGTATTGTTAATATGAAGTAACAGCTAGTGATAATTCAAATGGTTCAGAAACCGAAGATGCACATGCTCTCCAGGAGCTGGAGGGGCAAACCGTTTTGGTTAGAAGAGTTTTCTCAGGTTTTAAGTGGAAATTTTAATAAAGTGAGTTTTAACTAAAGTTAAATAAAAGCTGTGGCCGACCCTGTCCACTAAAAGAGAAAAGTTGTCATGTTTTTATTCGTGCAGTAGGACACTGAAGATATGGGTAAGGGGTGGTAGATGTCATCAGTACTTGAGCTTTTGCCCTTCTTCATCACAGACATACATATAAAAGGGTTGTCACATTCTTTTTCTAAATGTCCCTCTGTGTAACATACGCGTAATAGAAACATGCAAATATTTCTCCTAAATGTGTCCACAATTCTAGCATTTTCTGCAAAATCTCAAAGTAGTGGGAAAAAAGAAAAAACTTCCATCCCTGTAGCAGCATTCAGGGGTAGATAATGCCACTGTGGATCCATACCAAACCTAACTAAAAATAATAATAATAATAATAATAATAATAAAAAATTATATTTGCCTTTGCATGGAGGACTATAGGGCCAATTATTCTATATGGAAGACTATGTGGGGCCCATTATTCTGTATGGAGGACTATGTAGGGCACACTCTGTATGGAGGACTATATTGAGTACATTATTGTGTGGAGGGCTATGTGGGGCCCATTATTCAGTATGGAGTGCTATGTGGGGCTCATTATTTTGTACAAAGGCCTGTGTGGGGCCCATTATTCTGTATTAAGGGCTATCTGGGGCACACTATTCTGTATGGAGGATTATGTGGGGCACATGATTCTGTATGGAGAGCTATGTGGGACACATTATTCTGTATAGAGAACTATGTGGGGCACATTATTCTGTATGGAGTACTATGTTGGGCACATTATTCTGTGTGGAGGGCTATGTGGGGCCCATTATTCGATATGGAGGGCTATGGGTGGCCCATTATTTTGTACAGAGGCCTGTGTGGGACCCATTATTCTGTATTAAGGGCTATCTGGGGCACATTATTCTGTATGGAGGATTATGTTGAGCACATTATTCTGTGTAGAAGACTATGTGGGGCACATTATTCTGTATGGATGGCTATGTGGGGTACATTATTCTGTATGGAGGCCTATGTGGGGCAGATTATTCTGTATAGAGGACTATATTGGGCCCTTGACTAGATTGGCCCATGACCTTGTTCAAGTTTTTAACTTTGGCCCTCTGTGTACTTGACATCCCTGGGCTAGAGCAACCAGGCACTTGTCAAGTACATTCATAAGAGAATAAATTAGGAAACAAACATCATATCAAGCTTTCAACCTAAACAAATTGTTTGCAAGTTCAAACCCAACTGCTAATGGATTCAAAATCTAAAATAAATACTGTAAAGTTCCAACATGAAGGAAAGCAGCAAATAAAGAACACAGAAAAATGTGTGTTTTCTCATTTCTGTCAGATTCATAAAAAGCTACACTACCCATGCTCTATTTACCAAGTACTTGAGCATGTTATAGCTTTGCACAATGTTTAATGATTAAACATTACATGGTAGAAATATTGCATTTCTTTGGCTTCATTTATTTTACAATATTAAAACATAAAATTGTCCTGATTTTATGGGATTATATGCCAATGTCATGTAATAAATGGCATTTCAATGCAGTTTCAATACATTATTTTTCCTCTAGGTACATCCTAAGTCAGATCAGATCCAATCTTAGGTTATTAACAAAACTCTCTAAGGTGTAGAGTTATCAAAAATAATCCCTAAATAAGTTGCAGATACACCTAGATATATTTTAATGATATTCTCTGCTGTTTACTATGACTGACTTCTGTGACAATTTTGCCACATGCATATTGCCTGCTCTGATGGTATAGAGGAGGTACCGAACAATTGTTGAAATAGTCACTGCTATAATTGAAAGGTATCAGAACTGACAGTGCATCACAGCTCGGGGCTGCATAGCTGCAAACTGGTCAGTTTGCTCATGCTGACCCTTGGCACTGCCATCAGAGCCTACAATGGGCACCCAAGCTGTAGAAAAGGGATAGAGCAAAGGAAGGAGACAGACTAGTCTGAAGAATCAGGTTTTGTTTTAAATCATTTAATCAGAATAACCAGAGTGTTCCTTGGTGAAGAGGTGACACCTGAATGCACTAAGGTGAGTCTGCAATAGCAGTGAGATACTCTTGGCCATGTTGTACTGGGAAACCTTGGATAATGGTGTTCATGTAAATGCTATTAGACACACAAGTCAGCCATACGATTAAACCCACTTTCCTAATAATGTGTAGGCTATGCCATTAAAGAGCTTTCCTTGATGAGGTGTGGACTCCATGAGGCCTTTGAATGTGTCCTGTGGCAGCAAAGATGTTGGCTGCAGATTCTTTATGACCCTTTATGATGCAAAATTTTATGTAAGTCCAAAATACTGTAACTGAGATGTCAAGTCAATTTACAAAGTTTACCAGACTATTTCTGAACATTGTTTTTAGAGAGGCAGGGGGCATTATCTACTCATGTCCACTGCCATTAGGAATACTGTTGGTATGTAGGGGTGTACGTGGTCTGCAGCAATGCTTAGGTATTTGGTACTTGCAAAAATAACATCCACATAAATGCAAGTACACATAGTCCTAAATGGTGAATTTATGTTATTTGACAAAGTGGTTTTGTACCTCACAAAAATGTCTAGCATATTCAGACAAAGTGCTTCTATCCCTGATCATTGTACTTGTCTGGATCTCCTCCATGGGTTGCACCTTGTCTCCACTGTCTTTTTGTACTTTTGCTGTATCTTCAAAAAATCAGCAATCTTCAGTCAATTTTTCCTGCCTTTGTCCAGTGATCCCAAAACTAAGACCTAACATGAAAATGATCCCTAGCATGGTTTTTCAACCTTTGTGGAGTATGCTTAGAATACAAGTCCTACACCAAAAATAAGCCCTAGTTGTGTACACTAAAATAGTATCCTGAAATAGGGTTTGTGCAGCCTTTTCAAGATATGTAGCTTTTATTGGTGTACATTGCACCGTTGTGTTGCTGTAAGCCCCAGAGGTTTATACACTCCATCCCTTGCCCACCCCTCTGTGCCGGCATCAGTAATTGGAATGTGTGTTAATGGCGAATTAATATTCACTCCTCTTCCTCTGCCCATAATCCTGCCTACCGCTCTGTGCCAGAGTCAGTTATTGAAATGTTTGTTAATGGCGAATTAATATTAACACTCTATCCAAGCCCATAATCCCACCCAACCCTCATATTTTAATGGAACTAGAAAAAAACGGCAGCTTTTGACAACGCTGTATTGATAGTTTGTAGCTCCAGGTGTGTATTTTTTATTACACTTTGTCTTTTTGGCTACTGAGACCTCTTGTTACAGTTCCCCTAAAACATTTTGGCAGCAAAAGTTGCAGTTGTAAAATTGATGAATGTAATTGTAAAATAAAAGTATATAAATGCTTAAAATGGTGGTTCCACAAATCTAATATATAAAGCTGAGTGTATGTGTGTATGTATGTATGTGTATGTGTGTGTGTGTGTATGTATGTATGTCCGCTAAAAGAATCGGCACCGTCGCATTTACAATCACAAAATTTTGCACAGACGCCTCATGTGACTCAGGGAACGTCATAGACTATGTATTGACAAGAAAATTTAACCCTGCGCTTTACAGTTACTCTCCAAAAAACCTGCCTTCATTAAACTGAATGGAGCTGCGAGCTACAGGCTATTAATAAGAGCTATGATTGGTTGCTATAGGAACAAAGGACAGTCATAGTATAAGAAGCTTATGTGTGAGGTAATATGATGTCGGTGGAGGACAGACACAGACTGAGAGACAGACAGACAGACAGGCACAGACATAGAAAGAGACACACAGGGAAAGAGACAGAGACAAAAAGAGACAGACAGAGACAGGAAAAAAAGACAGACAGACAGACAGAAAGAGACAGACAGAAAGACACACGGGGAAAGAGACAGACAGAGGCAGACAAGGACAGAGACAGACAAAGACAGACGGGGAAAGAGACAGACGGGGAAAGAGACAGACCGAGGAAAGAGACAGACCTGGAAAGAGACAGACCTGGAAAGAGACAGACCTGGAAAGAGACAGACCTGGAAAGAGACAGACAGAGAGACAGACAAAGACAGACATGGAAAGACGGGGAAAGAGACAAACGGGGAAAGAGACAAATGGGGAAAGAAGAGGCAGACGGGGAGAGAGACAAAGAAAGACAGGGAAAGTCGGGGAGAAAAACAGATGGGAAAAGAGACAGACGGGGAAAGAGACAGACAGCAAAAGAGACAGGCAGAGAGACAGACAAAGACAGACAGGAAAAGATGGGGAAAGAGACAGATGGGGAAAGAGACAGATGGGGAAAGAGACAGATGGGGAAAGAGACATACTGGGGAAAGAGACAGACCGGGGAAAGAGACAGACCTGGAAAGAGTCAGATGGGGATAGAGTCAGATGAGGAAAAAGACTGATAGAGAGAGAGAGAGAGAGTCAGACAGACACAGAGATAGAGAGAGAGACAGACACAGAGATAGAGAGAGAGAGACAGACACAGAGATAGAGAGAGACAGAGAGACTGATACCGAGACAGACAGCGAGATAGACACAGACAGACACACAGAGACAGACAGGAAAAGAGACAGACATAGGGACAGACAGACAGACAGACAGACAGAGACTGGGAGAGAGACAGAGAGACAGTTACCATCCCGGGCAACGCCTGGATACTACAGCAAGTACTGTATATATACTGTACTGTACTATATATACTGTAATACTGTATATATTATAATACTATGTATAGAATTATAATACTGTATATATTTATACAAAGTAACTGTATTAACATTTAACAGATCAAATGTAACAAAATATGCCATTTAATGCAATAAAAATTATTTAAAAGTTAATATTTACTAGCACAGTATGACGAATCAGCCTGTCAACGCTGTTTTATATTTATCATGAGCATGTCAGTTTGTGCTCCATGCAGCTTGGTACAACCCTCTGTTAGGCTGCAGAAATTGAAGAATATTATAGTAAAATCCAAGGCACTGCAACTTCTTGTAAATATCCCCAAAACTTATTATTAGTCCCAGCATACAAAGAAAAAGTGCAGATATCAATGTTTCGGCCAACACATCAAGCCATTAAAATGACATATGGTCACAACACAATACAAGGTGCTTTATATGGAGGTTTGATTGTACATCACTCCCATCAACCCTCCCATAGGGCTGGTCTCTGTAGTTATAACAATACTAGATACAATTTAAAATCAAAGTTAAAAACATATATCAAACATACATAACATGTAACATGTCCACCCATATCCTGTCCACCGCTATTAACTTGAGAACGGCGGCAGTTATATGCATAGAAGTGGTGTCTAGGTATAGTAAAGTAGCCATGCGCTACGCAATGAAACCACCTATTGCGCCACCTGGTGTAAAACAACAGAGTTAGCATTTTTATCTTGAAAACGGAACGAGATAGAAAAAAAAGTGAATTACAAAGTTGCATACAGAAATGCTATGATTAGAACGTGAACTCACAAGGCTGCGGACGTGAAGCGATACCTCATGGAGACCTTCCTACAAGTCATTGGGTATGGTGGCTGCGTGGAGTGGCCTCCACGCTCACCTGCCTGACCCCATTGGATTTCTTTCTGTGAGGTCACATCAAACAGCAGGTGTATGCGACCCCTCCACCAACATTGCAGGACCTACGACGACGTATCACAGATGCTTGTGCAAGCGTGTCACCTACCATATTGAACAACGTGCAGCAAGATACAGTATGCTGTCCAGAGTCCAGATGTGCATTGCAGCTGACGGTGGCCCTTTTAAGCATCAAAGTTAAATGAGCGCCATATCCGTGACCAGCATTCAATGTTTTTGGGGGGTCATGGGTTTCATATCATAGCATTTCTGTATGCAAGGTGTCGATTCGTATTGAATTGACGATGCCCTACAATTTTTTAATTCACTTTTTTCACGTTCCGTTTTCAAGATAAAAATGCTAACTCCGTTGTTTTCCACCAGGTGGCGCAATAGGTGGTTTCATTGCGTAGCGCATGGCTACTTTACTATACCTAGACACCACTTCTATGCCTATAGCTGCCACAGTTCTCAAGTTAATGGCAGAGGACAGGATATGGGTGGACACACTGTATATCAATGGCAAATATTCAGAAATTACTTTTGTTATCATCTATACTGTATTCATCCTATCTGCTATATTCACAGCCATATAGTGTTCAATCTATCACTGTACCACTAGCTTGGGTCCAACCCGTATTTCTCTATCATCCAATAAATCCCCATATTAAGGTAATCACATCCTTTAATATGCTAATGGTCCATGTGGGACATATATTTGGTGAGGAGTTTTCCTCAGGAAATTGCGCTAATATCCCCCATTGATGCACATACCAGTATGTATTCTTAAGCAGGGTTTACACACAGCGACGTCGCTAGCGATGTCGCTGTTGAAAGCACCCGCCCCTGTCGGTTGTGCGTCACGGGCAAATCGCTGCCCGTGGCACACAACATCGCTTACACCTGTCACACATACTTACTTGCCTAGCGACGTTGCTATGGCTGGGGAACTGCCTCCTTTTTAAGGGGGCGGTTCGTTCGGCATCACAGCGGCATCATTAAGCGGCCACCCAATAGAAGCGGAGGTGCGGAGATGAGCGGGTTGAACATCCCGCCCACCTCCTTCCTTCCTCATTGCGGGCGGCCACAGGTACGATGTTGTTCCTCGTTCCTGCGGTGTCACACATAGCGATGTGTGCTGCCGCAGGGACGACGGATGAACAACCTGCGTCCTGCAACAGCAACGATAATCAGGATAGGAACGACTGGTCAGCGATCAACGATTTGGTAATTTATTTTGATCGTTAACGGTCGTTCCTGCGTTTCACGCACAACGACGTCGCTAACGAGGCCGGATGTGCATCACGAATTCGTGACGCCAACGACATCTCATTAGTGATGTCATTGCGTGTAATGCTCGATGTTCTACACCAGCGATTTGCCCGTGACGCACAACCAACGGGGGTGGGTGCTTTCTCCAGCGACATCGCTAGCGATGTCGCTGCGTGTAAAGCCTGCTTTAGGCTATGCTACCACGATGAGCTTTTGAGTTTTTGATGTTGCAGAATTTCTGCAGCATTTGTGCACCTATATTATAATGTGCATTAGGTTACAGAACAGGAGAAGGACTTGGGTATTCTCATTACAAATAAGCTGAGCAGCAGCAATCAATGTCAAGCAGCAGCTGCTAAAGCAAACAAGATTTTAGGGTGTATAAAAAGAGAGATTAGATCCCGTGATCCCAACGTATTGTTACCCCTCTATAAATCGCTTGTAAGGCCACATCTGGAATACGGGATCCAGTTTTGGGCTCCACATTTTAAAAAGGACTTTCAGAAGTTAGAGTCAGTTCAAAGGCGGGCAACTGGCCTACTACAAGGAATGGAAGACCTCCCATATGATGACAGGTTAAAAAAGTTAGATATGTTTAGCTTAGAAAAAAGACGTCTCAGAGGAGATCTCATTTATATGTATAAATACATGTGTGGTCAATATAAAGGACTGGCACATGACTTATTTCTTCCAAAGACAGTACTAAGGACCAGGGGGCACTCACTGCGAGTGGAAGAAAAGCGATTCCGACAGCTAAATAGGAAAGGGTTCTTTACAGTTAGAGCAGTCAGACTGTGGAATACACTACCACAAGAGGTAGTAATGGAAGATACTATAACAGCTTTTAAAAAAGGACTGGATGATTTCCTCAGTACACAAAACATTGTTGGTTATAAATGACTTAGTGACTAAATGTAGAACTGGTGGAGGAAGGTTGAACTAGATGGACCTAGGTCTTTTTCAACCTAAGTAACTATGTAACTATGTAACTTGATGTTTTTTTACATGTATTTTTGTGTGTATTTTAATATCGTTTTTTATGCAGCTGTTTTTATTTTGTTTGTTGGTTTGTCATGTTTTAAAGAAATCAGCTTTGTTTTTGATACTTCATGGTATTTGACTTTGACAAAACTTTATTGATTCACTTATCTGCTGATTACATGGCTTTTTGATGCGTTTCCGCAGTGAAAATGCATGTGCATTTTTTTAGTTACGCATCTAATGCAAGTCTGTGAGAGAAATCTCAACATCAAAAACTCACTAAAAACTCATTGTGGGGGACACAAAGCCATATAGAAAATTTTAAGAGAGCTGAAAAGTAAATTTTGATCTTTTTCAGGTGCGGGAGTAAGATGGAAAAGTTTAAGGCTATGTGCGCACTTTCAGTTTTCACCTGCGTTTCAGGTGCGTTTAGGATCAGTTTTGAACTGCAGCGTTTTTTTGCCCAAATGCATGCGTTTTGGTTTTCCATTAAAGACAATGAGAATTCATGATTTCTTGTCCGCACTTTGCGTTTCCAAACGCATCTCAAAATTTGCATAAGTTTGGTCAAAAACCATGCGTTCAGAAAAGGACCCTGTCAATTGTTCTTGCCATTTGTGGTGCGTTTTGTTAACATTGAAGTCAATGAGAAGTAGCAAAAAGCAAGAAATATCAAAATTCCTGCGTTTTACCTGCTTTTTCATTGCAGAAAACATGCGTTTTGGACTACCAAAACGCATGCTTTTTGAACATCAAAATAATGATTTGATATGTCCCTTTACACACACATACATAATCCGACAATTAAATTTAAGAATAATATGCATTTACTGCTATTTTACCGATAAAATGTATATTAACGCTATAATTTTATTAAATATATCTTTTTCCATTATTTTTCCCATTAATATAGATTTGTCCCTTTTTTTTTCTCTTTTTTCATTCTGTTTGACTATTTAACCTTAATTTAGCAGTGTCTTGATGTTCAAAACGCATCTGTGAAAACGCATGTGGAAACGCATGGAAAAAGCGCTAAAAACGCATCTAAAACGCGGTAAATATGCATGCATTTTCTGCGCTAAATTTCTGGAAAAGGCAACTTTGGCTAAATCAATTAAGGCTAAAACGTGCGTTTACAACTGCAAGTAGGACAACGGAAAGTGCGCACATAGCCTAAGAGTGAATATTTATATAAAATGTGATTGTGGTTTGATAGGTTTTTGGCTTGAATGACACCACAATAGTATATTTTGTACTTTATGATGTAATTTGATACGGAACATTTGTGGGATATATTAAAAAGGAACAAGTGTTGGTTAAATGAGTGTGTAAAGATTATTTTGTTTAGAATTATATATCATATTTGTGGTATAGGTCTTTTTTTGCCTTTCGATTGTATAAGAGTGAAAATAATAAAAAAAAATTGACAATGATTATGGTGTGAGGTTACACAACATTTATTGAAAACAGTTGATTCATATTTGATTGTAACTAAAATAAAGCTATATCATTACCTTTACGTCTGTTCTCCTTTAGATGGGCAATGAGCCCTATAGGGTTGAATAAGCCCCATGACGATCGGGAGGGTATAAGGTAGGAAGAGGTTAACCTGGTGGGTTTAATAGGGCTGTGTAAAGGGTTAGGGGATTGGTGGATTGGGAGAGCTATGAGGATTGGGGCAGAGCTTGTGAGGGGTAGGGTAAAAAGGGGGGTTTATAAGGGGCAGTAAGAGCTGGTACCTCCTCTTTGCCGTTGGTGCCATCGTTGTGTGGCCCACCCACCCACCCACCCTTAATGTGTTTTACAAAAAAAAAATGAAAAAGCAAAAAAAAAAAACAATACAGTTTAATATTGGAGGTAACATGTTTGTCACAGCGGGGGGATAGATCCGTTCCTAGAGGCCGGGAGTACCGATAGTCGATTGGTGGTATGAAGTCACTCATGGGTAGTAGCTTCAGATAGGATTGGGAACTTGTGGGCGTAGGTCCTGCAGGTTCTTGGGAGGGGTATTTAACGATGGAACATTATTGCCCCACACCTCGGGTCGGTTGGTCACGGCCGAGGTGGTCCTCTGGGCCGGTTGTAGGTTACGGCCAGGGGATAAGAATGATTGTTGGCTTCTTGGACGGACCTATTGGTTGTTTGTCGGTTGGGAAGGTATACGTGTATCGGTTATGTTTTTAATAAAAGGGTATGGGGAGAAAAGGTATGCACACCAGTGACTATGTAAGGGGAATACATGAAATAGCAGAAACTGCTGTGTGAATACTGACTTGAAAAATCCAATAGCTATATGCAAGAGTGAAAATGTGAAAAATGGAATCTGCATTACTGCCATGAACATATGAATCAAGAGAAATTTAGCTACTGAATTGATCAATGCAATAGAGCCCCAACACTACGCCAAAGTATTTCTCTACGTTGGGGTCCCTAGCTTGTGTGTGTCCTCTCATGCAGTTAAAAAAAACTTACCGTGTATGGGAAGCTGAGACCCAGGCTATTTATGCGTATGATATGGATTGGCAATAGGTGTGGTTGGGGAGGGTTCACAAACGAAAAAATACTAACAAATAGGAATAACGTTTGGAACATCATTCTAAGTCTGAACTGGGTGCAAAAACCTAAAAAACATCACTATGGGGAGATAAGGTATGCACACCAGTGACTATGTAAGGGGAATACATGAAATAGCAGAAACTGCTGTGTGAAGACTGACTTGAAAAATCCAATAGCTATATGCAAGAGTGAAAATGTGAAAAATGGAATCTGCATATGTTCATGGCAGTAATGCAGATTCCATTTTTCACATTTTCACTCTTGCATATAGCTATTGGATTTTTCAAGTCAGTATTCACACAGCAGTTTCTGCTATTTCATGTATTCCCCTTACATAGTCACTGGTGTGCATACCTTATCTCCACATAGTGATGTTTTTTAGGTTTTTGCACCCAGTTCAGACTTAGAATGGTGTTCCAAACGTTATTCCTTATTGTTAGTAGTTTTTCGTTTGTGAACCCTCCCCAACCACACCTATTGCCAATCCATATCATACGCATAAATAGCCTGGGTCTCAGCTTCCCATACACGGTAAGTTTTTTTTAACTGCATGAGAGGACACACACAAGCTAGGGACCCCAACGTAGAGAAATACTTTGGCGTAGTGTTGGGGCTCTATTGCATTGATCAATTCAGTAGCTAAATTTCTCTTGATTCATATGTTCATGGCAGTAATGCAGATTCCATTTTTCACATTTTCACTCTTGCATATAGCTATTGGATTTTTCAAGTCAGTATTCACACAGCAGTTTCTGCTATTTCATGTATTCCCCTTACATAGTCACTGGTGTGCATACCTTATCTCCCCATAGTGATGTTTTTTAGGTTTTTGCACCCAGTTCAGACTTAGAATGGTGTTCCAAACGTTATTCCTATTTTTTAATAAAAGGGTGGCATGTTGAGCCACAAGTTTTGATATATGTATACTGTTTAAATAAAAGCTGTGGCCATTCGCCCATAAAAGTTGTTATGTCTTTGTTTTAGGCCCCCTTCACACGTCCGTTAAAATCACGCACGTGTTTCACGGTCCGTTTTTCATGTCCGTTGTCCGTTTTTTCATCCGTATTCTTGTTCCGTGTAACATCCGTGTTGTCTCCGTATGTCCGTATGATTCATCCGTTTGTCCGTTTTTAGAGTCCGTGTGTGATCCGTGTCACTAGCGTTTGCCATCCGTTTTTCAAGAACGTTTTTCTGTGGATTGTCATCACATTAATGATTCAATGTGTTGATGCTGGTGTTAATTAACATTTTCCAACTTAATGAGCCACTAATCCGGATTTGGTTTTTTTGGTGTGCTTCCATACTGGGTCTTGTTGAGTTTTTCAAGCACTAAACCAAAAACAAGCTGAACAAACGCTCAAATGAAGCCTCACACTCCTTCCTTAATGCCTGCAGGCTGCAAAATGACATTAAATACAGCTCAAAGTAAATTGAAGACACCTGGCAATAAAGAGATACATTAATTACAAGCAAAGTTGAAAAAACGGACACGGACCACACGTAGATGCATCCGTGTCACGTACGTGTTTTCACGCACCCATAGACTATCATTGGATGCGCGTGTGCGTGTTCCGTGCCAAAAACGGACAAGCATCCGTGAGGCACGGATACACATACGTGTCACGCACACGGACATACGGAGCGTATGGAAAAACGTACGTGTATACACAGACATTGAATAACAATGGTCCACGTTTGTCCGTGTCTCTGGTACATACGGACACGGACCAAACACGCACGTGTTTCACGGACGTGTGAAGGGGGCCTTAAGTAAAGTGGTTAAGAGGGGTGTTCAACATTGGAGACCCAATTATCCCTTATAGATACGTCAAGTCTATGAGGGCTCCCTGCTCCTGACATTACTCTCTGGTTGTATGACCTTTCATTTTTTCTGCCGGTTTGTTGCTTATACAGCACAATATTGCTTTCAGCTATCTGTACAACTATTCTTCTGCATTTTTGGCAGGTGTCATTATGTCGGAAAATATACCTGGAAGCACTGTGAGAAATGAATCACCTGCTGCACTGAGCTGCTAGCATTGTTTCCTCTATCATTTCCAGAGCACACAACTTAAATTACATCTGTCATCACCAGATCTCACAATGTAAACTGCATACATTATTAAAGAGATTTCTGTAAAACCTCATGTGGCTGTTGGATAGAGCTGAGCAGATCTGTCAGAATTCATATTGCCCAATTGTGTGGATTTTGCCAGGAAATTCAATTTGCAGGGAATTGAATGGCCCATATTATGTATTGGGGTCTGTCAGGACCCCAGAGGATAATAATAATCCTAGGATGTTAAAAATAAAAAAATATACTCACCTGTCCTGCTCATTGTCCATTGTTTTGTACTTAGAACCATCTCAACTTTCCCTTGTCCCGCAATCACATCTCTTGGCCTGTTCACCGTATGTTGGGACTTCTGGCCGTGACCAGGTCTTGGAGGTCACTGCGTGTTTCACGTTGTGGCATCATGAAAGTACCTCTGACTTCTGAGACTTGGTTGTAGCCAAAAGTTTTAGAAGCAAGTGAGCAGGCTGTAGCTGCGATGGCAAAAAAAAAAGAGGCCCTGAGGACCTCTTTCCAGTGCTGTTCTTTCCACTGTTTTATCTTTGGCCTGTTCACTCTAGGTTGTGAGGACCTCTTTCCGGTCCTAATCATTCCACTGTTGCATCTTTGGCCTGTTTACTTTGTGCTGCAATGACCTCCTTCCAGTAATCATCTTTCTGCTGTTACTTCTTTGGCCTGTTCACTGTAGGCTACGAGGACCGCCTTACGGTCCTAATCTTTCTGCTGTTACATCTTTGGCCTTTTCACTCTAGGACTCAAGGACCTTTTTCTGGTCCTGTTCTTTCCACTGTTGCATCTTTGGCCTGTTCACTCTAAGCTGAGAGGAGGATTTTCCGGTCCTGTTCTTTCCGCTGTTGCATTTTTGGACAGTTGACTCTAGGTTGCAAGGACTCTATCCGGTCCTGTTCTTTCCACTGTTGCATCTTTGGCCTGTTCAGTCTAGGGTGCGAGGACCTTTTTCTGGCTCTGCTCTTTCCACTGTTGCCTCTTTGGCTTGTTCACTCTAGACTACAAGGACCTTTTTTCGGTCCCATTCTTTCCATTATTGCATCTTTGGCCTGTTCACTCTAGGTTGCAAGCACCTCCTTCCGGTCCTGTTCTTTCTGCTGTTGTATTTTTGGACAGTTCACTCAAGGTTGCAAGGACTCTATCCGATCCTGTTCTTTCCATTGTTGCATCTTTGGCCTGTTCACTCTAGGCTGCAAGGACCTCCTTCCGGGCCTGTTCTTTCCGCTGTTGCATCTTTGGCCTGTTCACTCTATGCTGTGACTCCTGGCTACAACCAGCTCTCAGAGGACACTACGTGTTGTACATCTGTGACAACATAATGTACGATGCGCAGTGACCTCCGACACCTGGTCACAGTTGGATGTCCAGGCATTGTGTGGCACCCCTGAGGATTCAGTCGCCACAGAGGTACTGCACCTCAGCCAGAGGTGTAGTTTCCCATTCCCGGGTAAGGAGGAGGTCACAAACCGGAGTGCACACAAGCACAAACACACTCTCATTTGGCAACACTCCATCAGACCCCAGGGTAATAGCGGATGGCGGGGGGGTGGAGTATAGTTAGTTGGAGCACACTGTAGAACATCAGCCAGTCAGGAAGTGGACGTTGAGGAGTGAAGACCTGTGGTCTGGAGCTGGAGCAGCTCGGCCCAGGCATTGGAGAGAAGGGGTCCTAGAGCCCACAGAAAGTGCGACATACATCCGTGGTCTCGTTCCACAAATGACATACCGGAGTGGAAGACTTAGCCGCAGTAGGGGACCGGCCCCTCAACTAGTGGAGGACTACAAGGCTCAGCTAGCAAACCGGTGTCCAAGGTTACTGCAAGTGCCGAAGCCACATCCGCACACGAATCCGCTGGAAGGTGACCACATAGGGCCAAGGGACAGAGCTTCTAGCCACCCTACAGGGTCCGTGGACACCAGCTCAGGGCACTATGTGCGTAGGCGCGGGACAGGCAGGAGAGGTCAGCACAGGAAGACGACCAGGGAAGGAACATAAAAGGGTGCACTGAGTTGTGCCTCTGAACTATCCGGGGATCAGCTGGAGCCCTGCACAGCAGAACTCAGCACTCCGGGGTCAACATTTTGACCGGTCATGTAAACCAGGAACTTTCAACAGTGAGCAAAATCTTGAGATTGCGTTGCCCAGTTATTTGTCTGCGCCTCTGGCCCTGCACCCCACCATTACAGACTACTACTCCCAACAGCCCTGGGGCCCAGCTCTCCCTGTGGAGAGTTATTCCAACTCTGCTGTACCACCACCGACCCCAGGGGATCTGAGCGGCAGCACCTTACTTTCCGCATACCACAGGTGGCTTCACAACATATCCTCTGTAAATACTCCCCTTCACCATTTAAATAACAACACCACCAGGGTCACGGAACCGGGCCCTGTCGCCGTGACATCCTCCGAGCAGAACAGAGCCGGAACGGTAACGAGTGCGGGCGTGTCACTAGAACAAATTGATTAAGGATGTGAGAAAAAGAAATGGCGGCTCTGAAGACTGGTTGACGGGCCATGAACAGTAGTCGGACTGGATAGGTAACTGGTGAGTATAAGTTTTTTTTGTTCAGCAAAATAGCAACCAATATTAAGTACATAAATTCATATCAAATTGTGGATTTTTTTATATAAGATTCTTCTCAAACTAAATTTCTCATCACTACTAATGGATTTACGTATTTTGAAAATCTATTTCCAAGTGGTTGTATGATCCTGAGTCCAGATGTACAGTAGCTGTGAAAATTCAAAATAAGTACACCAGCATAATCAGTTCTAAAAGACCTACAGGGTGGGCCATTTATATGGATACACCTAAATAAAATGGGAATGGTTGGAGATATCAACTTCCTGTTTGTGGCTCATTAGTATATGGGAGGGGGGAAACTTTTCAAGATGGGTGGTGACCATTTTGGCCATTTTGGATCCAACTTTATTTTTTCCAATGGGAAGAGGCTCATGTAACACATCAAACGTATTGAGAATTTCACAAGAAAACAATGGTGTGCTTGGTTTAAATGTAACTTTATTCATTTATTAGTTATTTACAATTATATGACCACTTATAAAATGTGTTCAAAGTGCTGCCCATTGTGATGGATTGTGAATGCAACCCTCTTGACACACTGATAGCAACACTGCAGAATAAATGCTAGCACAGATCTCTACTATCCGTTCTTTATGCACTGAAGATGGCACGTTACCTGAGATTTTCTAGCAAGATGGTGCACCACCACATTATGAATTCCTACATGAACAGTTTGCTGGAAAGTGGATTGGTCATCGTGGGCCAGTTGAAAGGTCACCAAGGTCTCCTGATCTGACCGCCTTTTATCTTTAGGGTCATCTGAAGGCAATTGTCTATATTATGAAGATACAAGATGTGAAGCATCTGAAACAATGGATACTGGAAGCCTGTGCTAGCATTTCTTCTGCGGTGTTGCTATCAGTGTGTCAAGAGTGGGAGAAGAGGGTTGCATTGACAATCCAACACAATGGTCAGCACTTTGAACACATTTTATAAGTGGTCATAAAATTGTAAAATAACTAATGAACGACTAAAGTTAAGGCAAAAGCAAGCACACCATTGTTTTTCTTGTGAAATTCTCAATAAGTTTGATGTGTTACATGACCCTCTTCTCATTATAAAAAATAAAGTTGGATCCAAAATGGCCAACTTCATAATGGCCGCCATGGTCACCACCCATCTTGAAAAGTTTCCCCCCTCCCATATACTAATGAGCCACAAACAGGAAGTTGATATCACCAACCATTCCCATTTTATTTAGGTGTATCCATATAAATGCCCATCCTGTATATAGGAATAAAATTAATAATAACGTAATTGTATTAAGAAATCTGGTTATAAGGATAAAGTTTTCAGAACAAGAGCTGTTTGATGGACTCATACTACACACCTATATTAAACACACATACAATAGCCTGCTATGGGACCATTACATGCCTATGTCTCCAGCTTTATACAGGTGGACACTAATTTTATTTCTGACAGATCCATTCAGATTCTATAGTTGATCACATACAGCACAAAATGAATAACGTAATGCTTATTAAGTGTTTGCTAATAGTGAGTGTGCCAATTACTATATTAAGTTTACCCTTCAACAGCGTGGAGGCCTGATTCATTGTGAAGTAGAGGTGTATGCCTTCTGAGTCACACTAGACAAGTATGTGGCAAGTACAGAAGCTGCCATCGCCTGAGGTCATTCTCCGTGCACACCGCTTTGTACTGCAGCCAGCCGCAGACCATTCACTACCTCTAATTGATACTGGATTTCATTACCAAATAGCTGTTTTGCCTATTAACAGATACTGACAAATGATGTTTAATCTCCATCAGAACAGGAAAAAGTAACATTAACATTTTTACACCCAGGAAGTGTAATGACGACAAGAAATTAATAGCAAGGTCATGAATTAATCAGTGGAAGAGTAGTCACCCACCAAAAAAAGACACCCACCAATATTTCTTGAACATTTGGCTCAGTGCTTGTAACACTAAGAGGTTATTTGGGAAACTAAGAATGGTGTATTACATTTAAGATCATCATTATATCTTAGATTTTGAGTTCCCTCTGCTAATAAACCTGTCTAAACTTTCCTAGGTTAGCTCTCCTCAACACTAGGACATCAGTGTATTTGGGGGACACCAGCAGCTATCACTGTATATTGAGGCATGTGGTATCACTGTTTGGCCCTTGATAACTGCACCTTGTAACTTTCACTGGTTTTGTCAGCAGATTATAGTACTGTGACTGAGTGGAGTTTAGCATTGCAGTATGTGGTACAATCCGGTAAAGCTACATTGGTGCCTGTACATTTTCGATGCTCCTTCCTTGCATACTAATTCTTCTGTAGATAATTAAATCTTCCTAAATTTGATTCTCCCCTGATTCCCTGCCTAATTGCACATTGACAGTTAAAATAACATTTCTCATAGGAACTGCATGTTCAGCTGTTTTCTATTCCCAGAGCAATCTGTATCTATCATTCCTGTGTGCCTAATGTGAATGAGTATTTATAAACTACACAATGCTATGTCACAAGTACAATAAAAATGATCACTTATAAAATGAACTAATCTCTATTCTTCACCAATACCTTGGATTTTCTCAGATTTCTTTGTATGTATACCCTTCTACCCTATACTTCAAAAAACATAGGGAACCTCATATGGGAGAAGCAAATTAAATAATGCAAAATTTAAGTTACTATTTTGGTTTTCTATCGATTAAGGTTTTTTTTTTCAGGCTCAAAATAAATCTCTGCAGTTACTCTATGTGGCCAGATTGCTGAACACTGTCAGTATGCAATATACACACTGTCAGGATTCTTCTCTATTTTTAGCTTGAGCAGGTGGTCATGTGACCAAAAGAATGCACACTGGCAGGATCAGTGATCCTGATATTGTTAGGCTGGGGGCTCCCCATCCTGAGAATACCAGCCTTCAGCCGTATGGCTTTATCTTGGCTGGAATAAAAATTGGGGGGGACCGCACGCCGTTTTTTTAATTAATTATTTATTTATTTCACTGCACAGTATAGACCCGCCTACCGGCTGCTGTGATTGGGTACAGTGAGACAGCGGTCACTCAGCGTGTGGGCGTGTCTCACTGCAACCAATCATAGGCGCCTGTGGGCGGGGGAAGCAGGGAATAGTAGATTGATTAATGAGCGGCCGACATTTTCAAATGAATTGAAGCCGCGTATTTTCGGCACAGCTCTTCCTCGCTGCGCTGGTGATCGGGGATTGGAAAGTATGAGCCGGGGGAAGAAACAGACCGAGCGCCAATGTAATATCAGGGACAAAAGAAAGATTGGTATCCGCTCACCTGTAGCCAAAGGAGGGGTCACCGTATCCAGGACTCGTGCAAGGGAAAGGCTATACTGGCAATCCAGATTGTAGACAGAGGGTAATCCAGCAACAAAGTCCAAGGGATATTAAAATCCAAAAATTTGATTAAATCAAATTAAAATCCATATAAAAAAAAAAAAAAGGTCCAAACAGGGTATAAACAATAGAGATGAGCGAACCGGTCGCGGTTCGGCTCAAGGTCGGTTCGCCGAACGGAGGTCCCATTCGAGTTCGGTTCGTCGAACGTTCGACGAACTGAACTCGAACTGCATAGGAAACAATGGCAGGCATTCACAAACACATAAAAACACCTAGAAAACACCCTCAAAGGTGTCCAAAAGGTGACAAACAACTCACAACACAACACAAACACATGGGAAAGTGACAAGGACATATACTCATGCAAAAACAAAAGAGCTGGACAAGGAAAAAGAGGAGGACACACAGATATATGAGTATATGCAAGGAAACATCGATGCCATTACTGTGCAACTTGAGCCCTGCTCATTTGAGGCTTCCAATCTGGATAAATTGCCTGAGATTGCCACGTACGCCTTGGGGATCTTGTCGTGTCCTGCAGCCAGCGTTCTCTCAGAACCTGTCTTCAGTGCTGCTGGGGGTCTGCTGGCAGATAAGCACATGCGTCTGTCCACTGACAATGTGGACATGGCTCTCAGAGGACTTTTCTTCCCCTGGGTCAGCCAGGGGACGGGAAAGGCACGCGTATTTTTGAGAGTGCTTCATGCAAAGCATCTTTTTCTTTTTCAAAAGGGGGGTCAACTGATGCCAGTCAAGTGGGTTGTGTGTGGCCCAATTAGTGGCAACGAGGGAGACTGTGGTTGGAGTCCCCTCGCTGTGTTTTACATGATTTTCGAAGGGCATGACATGCCTAAGAGGTTCAGTTTCATCATCTGCAACTTGTTGGCAACAGAAAGGCTGCCTTTACACCCTTTTGAGACCGAGGATTTTCGAGACCTTATGCCCATTGCAGTGCCCCAAGAGCCGATGGCCAGTCGTCACTCCTTCTCCAAGAAAGGCGAGCCCGCGCTACCACAGTAGGTCGCACACAACCTCACCGATTCCTTGAGAAACTCTGTGTGTGACAGGGTGCATTTCACCACAGATACTTGGACCAGTAAGCATGGACAGGGGAGTTACATGTTGCTGACTGGGCACTGGGTAACTATGGTGAGAGATGGAGAAGAGTTTGCTGTACAAGTCTTGCCGTCCCCACGACTTGTGTGTCAATCCTTCCTCTGTATGTACAAGTTCCTCCACTGCTTCTGCCTCCTCAACCTCATGTGGGTCCTCCACCTCGGCCCAAACCCTGTGTGGTCAGTCCACCCTTCCTTGTAACTGTGCCCAAGGAATCCCACACACCTCCTTACTATGCTGGCAGCAGAGCTCAAGGCCATCAGGCGGTCAAATGTTTACTTTGAAATGTAGGGGAAATGTGAGACACCGCTGAGGAATTGTGGACGGTTAGCTCTGGAGAGTGAGACCGAGTTTCATCAATGGTTGTCTCCACTCAACCAGCAGCCAGGGAAGGTCGGGTGCGACAAAGATGCAAACCAGTCTGCGACCCTTCTTCAGAGCAATGTGGCACACGTGCCTTGTATGGCTCACGTGTTGAACCTGGTTGTCCAGCAATTTTTAAAACACTATCCCAGCCTACATGGCCTTCTGCAGAGGGCACGGTGTAACGCCTGCCTGGATCGACACACTCAGATGGGCTGTAAAGGATAGGCTAGAGGCAAGCCACTCACCAAGCTGGACACCCAGAACCCTGAAACCCTTTAACCCCTATACAGTGATTTGGAATTACACAGGGCCCAAGTTGATCAATACCTGTGGAAGGCTGCAGTTCCAGAGAATAGTAGTCATGCAGGGTTGAAAACATTAATTGAGGAAGAGGAACAGAATGGGATGGCCAGGACTTAATCAGAAAACAAGCAGAGGTGAAATGCGGATCAGCAAACGAGGTACATAAACAGCAAGCAGGAAAAGTAGTCAGGTAACATGCACGCAAACTCATAAAACTGAACTGGGGTAACAGTAACAAAAGGTTCATAGCTTTGTCTGGCAGTGGTCTGCAGACAGGAGGGGTAGCTGAATGATGGTACTTCATCTGTGAGATACCCACCACCTACATTCAGCCTGTGGTTCTGTATCTGTCAAGGTAACGCAACCCAGTGGGTGACCATAACCTGCGTCCACCTGCGCCGCAGGCATCGACTCCTTTCCCATCATCAGCACTATGCACGAAAGGAACACGTTGTCACCTGGCGACCGGAGTACAAATTGATTGAGTGGACTACGTTGGTGACTTAACAGCCGTGTGCGGCAATGATGCAAACCTGTCTGCGGCCCTTCGTCAGGGCAATGTGACACACGTGCCTTGTATGGCTCACGTGTTGAATCTGATTCTCCAGCAATTTTTAAAATACCATCCCGGCCTACATGGCCTTGTGCAGCGGGCACGCTGCTATGTGCTCACTTTCATCCTTTGCACCCAGCAGCTCAACAACTGTCATCGCTCCTGAAGTCTTAGGGTCTGGCGGTTAAACGCCGGAAATGCGATGTTCCGACACGCAGGAATTGGAATCTGCACATGTTGCAGCGTCTGTGGCAGCACCGCAGAGCCCTGCTGAAATACGGTATGATGTATACCCTGGGCTAACTTGATCCAGAGGTGGTGCAGATCACGCTGCTGGAGTGGTGTCAGATCATGGACTTATGCACCCTTCTACACAGTTTACAAATGTCGACGAAGATGTTTAGCACTAGCGATGCCATTCTCAGCGTGACAATTCTGGTCATCTACAAGATGGAGCACACTATAAGCATTATTCGGAGTCAGGTGTTGGTCCAAGAGGAAGGGGAGGAAGTACAGGAGGAGTCATATGCAAAAGGGATAATAAGATGTACAAGGTCTAGCGGCACCTAGGCGGCAGTCATGGTGGGGGATAGGGATTAACAAGGGCGTATAGTATCAGCAAAAATTGTTGAGGAAGGTGCAGGAGCCCATGAAGAAATGGAGGAGGAACTTGCGATGGGCATGGAAGACTCAGCAGATGAGTGAGAGCTTGCTCACATTTCGGTTGTGCGAGGTTGGGGGGAGAGGTCAGAGGAAGGAGGCACGATTCTCACCTCTCTGCCACCAACAAACCAAGGACTTGGTCCTCCTGGATGCACAAGACACATGAGCGCCTTCTTGCTGCACTACCTACAACATGACCCTCGGATTGTACGAATTCGAAGTAATGCTAACTACTGGGTTGCCACACTGTTAGATCCCCAGTACAAGACAAAATTTGGCGAAATAATTCCAGCCATAGAAAGGGACGCACGTATACAGGAGTATACAGGAGTATCTGCAGAAGGTGGTACGGAATCTTAGATCTGCTTTTCCACTAGACACCAGTGCTGCACAGAGTGAATCTCAACGCTTTGTCATGGATAGGAGGAAATGGTCTTTTACTTGTCCACATCTGAGGGACCGAGGGCTGGCTGCTGTGCTGAGATGGCATTGAGTACGTTGTCCCTGCAGAGTTGCACTTTTGGTCATATACAAAATGAGTTGAAAAAGGACAGATGCTGGTGGAAAGAGGAACAGGTGTGTTGGAAAGGGGAAAAAAGTTTTGGTCCGTGGGTTTGTTGGTTAAGCAAAAGTAACATTTGATGAAGAAACACCATCTGTTACGGTGGGACTGGCAGATTTGGATAAGGTGGTATATACTATGTTACCGCTATATAACGAAAATTAATAAGAAAAGAAAGAGAAAGGTATATATCCCCATCAGCAGTCAATGTCCACCGTGCTCCCAGATGGAAAAGGAGAGGTTGGCAAATGGAAGGTTAGGTGGAGGATACAGATCTGTGTGGCTATGAAACTAATAGTTGCCTGAACCGAGTTAGACGCCACTCGGATCTTGAGACTGGGAGCCCTGTTAGCGTCACAGGGTCCATACGCCCACCCAGCCCAGGAACTCCCTGTTAACATCACAGGGGCCATTCAGTACGCTGACCGTGTGCATTGGGGCCACACCTGTGGACAGCAGGCACATCAGCAGCAGCAGCAGGCCTGCCACTGGGCTGCACAAGCAGGACTTACAGTTAGGTCCAGAAATATTTGGACAGTGACACAAGTTTTGTTATTTTAGCTGTTTACAAAAACATGTTCAGAAATACAATTATATATATAATATGGGCTGAAAGTGCACACTCCCAGCTGCAATATGAGAGTTTTCACATCCAAATCGGAGAAAGGGTTTAGGAATCATAGCTCTGTAATGCATAGCCTCCTCTTTTTCAAGGGACCAAAAGTAATTGGACAAGGGACTCTAAGGGCTGCAATTAACTCTGAAGGCATCTCCCTCGTTAACCTGTAATAAATTAAGTAGTTAAAAGGTCTGGGGTTGATTACAGGTGTGTGGTTTTTCATTTGGAAGCTGTTGCTGTGACCAGACAACATGCGGTCTAAGGAGCTCTCAATTGAGGTGAAGCAGAACATCCTGAGGCTGAAAAAAAAGAAAAAATCCATCAGAGAGATAGCAGACATGCTTGGAGTAGCAAAATCAACAGTCGGGTACATTCTGAGAAAAAAGGAATTGACTGGTGAGCTTGGGAACTCAAAAAGGCCTGGGCGTGCACGGATGACAACAGTGGTGGATGATCGCCGCATACTTTCTTTGGTGAAGAAGAACCCGTTCACAACATCAACTGAAGTCCAGAACACTCTCAGTGAAGTAGGTGTATCTGTCTCTAAGTCAACAGTAAAGAGAAGACTCCATGAAAGTAAATACAAAGGGTTCACATCTAGATGCAAACCATTCATCAATTCCAAAAATAGACAGGCCAGAGTTAAATTTGCTGAAAAACACCTCATGAAGCCAGCTCAGTTCTGGAAAAGTATTCTATGGACAGATGAGACAAAGATCAACCTGTACCAGAATGATGTGAAGAAAAAAGTTTGGAGAAGAAAGGGAACGGCACATGATCCAAGGCACACCCCATCCTCTGTAAAACATGGTGGAGACAACGTGATGGCATGGGCATGCATGGCTTTCAATGGCACTGGGTCACTTGTGTTTATTGATGACATAACAGCAGACAAGAGTAGCCGGATGAATTCTGAAGTGTACCGGGATATACTTTCAGCCCAGATTCAACCAAATGCCGCAAAGTTGATCGGACGGTGCTTCATAGTACAGATGGACAATGACCCCAAGCATACAGCCAAAGCTACCCAGGAGTTCATGAGTGCAAAAAAGTGGAACATTCTGCAATGGCCAAGTCAATCACCAGATCTTAACCCAATTGAGCATGCATTTCACTTGCTCAAATCCAGACTTAAGACGGAAAGACCCACAAACAAGCAAGACCTGAAGGCTGCGGCTGTAAAGGCCTGGCAAAGCATTAAGAAGGAGGAAACCCAGCGTTTGGTGATGTCCATGGGTTTCAGACTTAAGGCAGTGATTGCCTCCAAAGGATTCGCAACAAAATATTGAAAATAAAAATATTTTGTTTGGGTTTGGTTTATTTGTCCAATTACTTTTGACCTCCTAAAATGTGGAGTGTTTGTAAAGAAATGTGTACAATTCCTACAATTTCTATCAGATATTTTTGTTCAAACCTTCAAATTAAACGTTACAATCTGCACTTGAATTCTGTTGTAGAGGTTTCATTTCAAATCCAATGTGGTGACATGCAGAGCCCAACTCGCGAAAATTGTGTCACTGTCCAAATATTTCTGGACCTAACTGTATAGGACAGGAGCTGGTCTTAACCGTTCTGCGTTACCAACTGCGGTGGCGGCCTGCATCGACGCCCTATCCCTGCCTACCTCTGGCCTAAAGCCGCAATGGGTTCAACACATGGAGGTGTGCTCTTTCGGAGTATAATAGAAGACTGCGCACCTCCTTGTTGGCTCCAGCCTGTTTTATAACCTGGGTCCGCCCCAAACCAGGGTGGACCACAATGCACCTCCTGGAGACAAAAGCAGAGTGACACGTCATGAGTGGCATAACTAGCATCCTATTTGGAACCGCAACTTCAATAATGACCTCATGGCTGCCACGACACAAACACCTCACCAGTCATCGTCTGACCATCAATAATGAGGTGACAAGTCATAGGGGTGGGCCTCTGCAAGCCATTTGGGAGTGGCCTGGCCACATCGTCAGGACACCTGATGCCCTGTGGTCTATATGGGCCCCCCCACATCAGGGGCAGGGCCAAAGAGTTCATTACCGGACCTAGTTTCTGATGCAGTAAGTGCCTGAGCATGGTCAGTTGCATGAAATAGAGTCTCTGAAAAAAGACTATCAGCTTTAGCATGGTGTCTCGGCACAAAACAGGACTTAGACCCGGCACGGAATGCAAGTACCTGTGCAAAGAGGCTTTTCACACTAAGTGTGGGAGCATGCGCTGTATCCCGAAATGAAGACTTAGCCTCAGGAATGGCACAGTCAGGCTGAGCATACTCACTAGGCGAAACACTGGAGTTAGGCTGCGGCTGGGGTAAATCGGCACACGCATGCGCACTAGCTGCCTCTCCACACTTACACATGGAGGAGAAACTGCTCTTCGGGTGTGGACTTGGAGATGCTGTGTATGAACAGAAGGAAAAGCTAAAGGAAGCCTCACTTTCTATCCCTCCGAATTATCAAATGCAGCAATGAATTCCCTGAGTTTGCTATAACATTAGCGTAGCAAAATGTGCATGAGGGTGTCCTGCACAGGTGCTAGGAATAGCTTGGCACCAGTGGGACAATAATGAAATACAACAGCCAGTTCTATGATGCCACTAAATGGCAGTATTTTTTGCTATCATTATAGCTTATTAAAAACAGAGCAGGAGGGTGTCCTGCACAGGTGCTGCACATAGATTTGCACCAGTGGGGCACTAATGGAGTACAACAGCCACTTCTTGTATGCCACTAAGTTTACTCAATTTTTGGTATTATAATGTCTTAGTAAGTAACAATGAGTTGGAGTGTGCAATGCAGGCAGACGTGCTGCAAATGTCTGTGCACTACTGGGACTATACAGAAGTCCAATAGCCACGTTTAGGATGCCACTAAGTTCACTCAGTGTTTGCTAGTATAATGGCTTAGTAACAATGAGTTTGAGTGTGCAATGCAGGCAGACGTGCTGCAAATATCTGTGCACTACTGGGACTATACAGAAGTCCAATAGCCACGTTTAGGATGCCACTAGGTTCACTCAGTGTTTGCCAGTATAATGGCTTAGTAACAATGAGTTTGAGTGTGCAATGCAGGCAGACGTGCTGCAAATATCTTTGCGCTAGTGGGACATTACAGAAGTCCAACAGCCACTTTTAGGATGCCACTAAGTTTCCTCAGTGTTTGCTAGTATAATGGCTTAGTAACAAATGAGTTTGAGTGTGCAATGCCGGCAGACGTGCTGCAAATATCTTTGCGCTAGTGGGACTATACAGAAGTCCAATAGCCACGTTTAGGATGCCACTAGGTTCACTCAGTGTTTGCTAGTATAATGGCTTAGGCTACTTTCACACTTGCGTTGAACGGTATCCGTTGCATTGCGTTGTGTAACGGATGCAACGGATGTGTTGCATATAGTGACACAACGGATGCAACGGATGCTGCAAAACAACGCAATTCGTTTTGATTTTTTTTTTTTTTTTTCCCGGTTTTACCAGCGGCAGACTATAGTGAACGATCAGCTGATCGTTCCCTGCAGCCGGCCGCTGGGTGATCAGCTGATCGCTCCCAGTAGCCGGCCGCCGGGTGATCAGCTGATTGCTCCCAGTAGCCGGCCGCCGGGTGACCAGCTGATCGCTCCCGCCCGCCGGGTGATCAGCTGATCGCTCCCGGCTGCCGGGTGATCAGCTGATCGCTCCCTGCAGCCGGCTGCCGGGTGATCAGCTGATCGCTCCCGGCCGCCGGGTGATCAGCTGATCGCTCCCGGCCGCCGGGTGATCAGCTGATCGCTCCCTGCAGCCGGCCGCCGGGTGATCAGCTGATCGCTCCCTGCAGCCGGCCGCCGGGTGATCAGCTGATCGCTCCCTGCAGCCGGCTGCCGGGTGATCAGCTGATCGCTCCCGGCCGCCGGGTGATCAGCTGATCCTCCCTGCAGCCGGCCGCCGGGTGATCAGCTGATCGCTCCCTGCAGCCGGCTGCCGGGTGATCAGCTGATCGCTCCCGGCCGCCGGGTGATCAGCTGATCCTCCCTGCAGCCGGCCGCCGGGTGATCAGCTGATCGCTGTCACTTGCCGGCGCCCGGGCATGCCGGCGGGCGGGCGCTCAGCTGAGCGCTGTGACTTGCCGGCGGCCGGGCATGCTGGTGGCCGGTCATTCAGCTGAGCGCTGTCGCTTGCCGACGGCCGGGCGCTCAGCTGAACGTTCGGCCACCGCGAGCCAAAATAAAGTTTGATTTAAAAAAAAAAAAAAAAAAAAAAAAAAAAAAGAGCATGCGCAGTGAAATCCAGAGGATTCCGCTGCTCAAAATAACGTTACATGCTGCGTTCCTCCCGCTGGGCGGAAGCAACGGAGCGTCGCCCAGCGGAAGCAACGCAGCTCCTTTTGGTACAATCCGTCAACCATACAAGTCTATGGGAAACAGCGGAATCCGTTAACGGATTCCGCTGTTTCCCAAAAGGGCGGATTGTAACGGAAGGAAAATAACGCAAGTGTGAAAGTACCCTTAGTAACAATGAGTTGGAGTGTGCAAAGGGCAGGAGGGTACAGTGGCAGGGTTGTGGGTCTCTGGGTAGAGGAAAGGAAGCCTGCCTTTCTATCCCTCCTAATGGGGAAATGCAGGGAGGAAATCCCTGACCTTAGCTACACAGACGCTGTCTGTCATCTTGTGTAGCTGGTAAACTCTGTTTTCAGGACCTGTCTCCTATGGCTCTGACCCTGCCGGTATGAGCCCTTAAAAGGACTGATAGAAAGTGCTATCCCTAAGCTGTCCAGCGCTGTGTATGGAGCGTAATACAGCTGTATCGGTGATAGGAGCTGCGCCAGTGATGTCTGACACCAAGGACGCAGAAGGCAGATAATGGCGTGCTGGAGGAAAATGTCCGGTTTTATAATGCAGGGACATGTGACATGGACATCCTATCACACTTGCCGTTGCTTCTGTGGCTAAAAGTACACTTAGCTGTGTGTGTGTCTGGGATTGGCTGACATGCTGGCCCTCCCCACTACACGCGCGCGCTTAGGGAAGGAAGACAAGGAAAAAAAAAAAAAAAATGGCGATCGCCATTATACATACAGCAGTGATTTGAATGCGCTGTTCCCGCACACTATACACTGAAATTTCATAATAGTGTGAGTCACAGAGTGACTTACACTATTACAGCGGAAAGCCAGCTAGGGATTAGCTGTTTTTTTTGCTGCTAGAACCGTTCTCGAACATATCTAGAACTATCGAGCTTTTGCAAAAAAGCTCGAGTTCTAGTTCGATCTAGAACAGCTCCCAAAATCACTCGAGCCGCGAACTGCAGAACCACGAACCACGGACCGCGCTCAACTCTAATAAACAACTGTCAGAGAGGATGCATTTCGAACCCAATGGCTCTTAGTCAGTCTCTGAGACTGACTAAGAGCCATTGGGTTCGAAATGCATCCTCTCTGACAGTTGTTTATACCCTGTTTGGACCTTTTTTTTTTTTTATATGGATTTTAATTTGATTTAATAAATTTTTTGGATTTTAATATCCCTTGGGCTTTGTTGCTGGATTACCCTCCGAGCGCCAATGTTAGTATGACTGAGAACAGCAGAAAAAAAAGGTAAGTAGACTGACTTTAATTTAAAAAAAAAAAAAAAAAAAAAATAGATCGCTCGTTTAAAAATGCACACGGACGAAACGTGCTGAACATGGACATGCTCCGTGTGCCGTCCGTGCAGGCACGGACCCATAGAGTTTAGCGGGTCCGTGCCTGCGTGCTGATTGCCAAAAATGGACATGTTGTCCGTGCGGGAAAACGTAAACACGTACTTATGACACGGACACACGTTCCATGTGATATTACGCGTGTGTGCCATCACCCATTGAATAACATGGGTCTTCGTGTCTCCTTGTCTCCGGTACGTGCAAAAACGTACCAAACACGTACCGGAGGCATGGATGTGTGTTGCGGGCTTAAGGGATAGGGGGCTGCAAAAGAAAGCAAAATGGAGATTAAAGCAGGAAAATTATACTTTCCGAGTATCTGCACTGCTGTCACAGTGTTTTCGGGTCCACTCATTAACTCTTATGAGTATTCTGTGGTTCCCTTGCCCTTCCACAGTGACAGCATCTTTGATTTGTTGCAGTCAGATTACCAGAATGCCGGCATTTGTGATTGTTGCCCTCAGACTAGCTGTCTGGGTCTCCAAAGTAGAGTGTGAAAAGAAATAAATAATTGTAAAAAATGGGGCAGGGTCCCCCAGATTTTGATACCCAGTTCAGATAAAGCAGAGAGCTGGAGGCTGCTATCTCTGGCTGTGAGGGCCTGTCAGGAAAGCTGAGTACCCAGCAGCGATGCCAGCGTGATTACTAGGACGTACATATATGTCCTATGCAGTGGCGAACTAGAGTTTGATGGGCCCCAGAGCAAAGATTGGCTCGAGGCCCCTCCTTCCACCGACACTCGAGGTACAGGATAATGATGCTGACACTTGGCTCTTTCCCTCACAGCCCAGGTTTCCCATGATCTGAAATCCCTCTTTCTATCAGCACCCAGTTTTCCTATGTTCTGATATCCATCTTGTC
Source organism: Anomaloglossus baeobatrachus (assembly GCF_048569485.1). NCBI lineage: Eukaryota > Metazoa > Chordata > Amphibia > Anura > Aromobatidae > Anomaloglossus > Anomaloglossus baeobatrachus. Next base: position 329,599,679 of record NC_134356.1, on the reverse strand, counting down.
CTCGGCACTCAGTTTTCCCATGCTCTGCTATACATCTTTTCCTCAGCACCCAGTTTTCCCATATCAGAGCATGAGAAAGCTGGGTGCTGAGAGAAGATGTATAGCAGAGCATGGGAAAGCTGGGTGCTGAGGAAAAGAGCCTTTTTCCCTCAGCACAAAAAATTACCATCCCATGCTTGTGTCTTTGTCCCCCCCACCTCGTATATAGTTCTCCAAATACAATAATGGCCCCCACATATCCTTCCATATAGTATAAAAGGTCCAACATAACCCTTTTCATATTAGAATGCACCCTCATAATCCTCAAAGTATTATAATGTATTTCCCACAGTCCTCCATGTATAAAGTAGCCCATAACCCTCCAATTATTATAACGCAACTCCCATAGTCCTCCATGTATTATAATTCAACCCATAGAACCCAAAAAACTCCATATATTATACTGCACCACATAGTCCTCCATATAGTATAATGCACCCCCATAGTCCATGTGTAAGGTAGCCCCCATAGTCCTCCATATATTATAATGCAGCCTCCATAGTCCTAGATGTATTATAATGCAGCTCCATAGACTTTCATATTGTATTATGCAGCCCCATAGTCCTCTATGTATAATGCACCCTATAGTCCATGTATAAGGTGTCCTTCATATTACATTATGTAGCCCCATAGACCTCCATGTGTAGTGCAACCCCATAGACCTCCATGTGTAGTGCATCCCCATAGACCTCAAGGTGTAGTGCAGCCCAATAGACCTCAAGGTGTAGTGCAGCCCAATAGACCTCCATGTGTAGTGCAGCCCCATAGACCTCCATGTGTAGTGCAGCCCCATAGACCTCCATGTGTAGTGCAGCCCCATAGACCTCCATGTGTAGTGCAGCCCCATAGACCTCCATGTGTAGTGCAGCCCCATAGACCTCCATGTGAAGTGCAGCCCCATAGACATCTATGTGTAGTGCAGCCCCATAGGCCTCCATATTTAGTGCAGCCCCATAGACATCTATGTGCAATGCAGCCCCATAGACCTCTATGTGTAATGCAGCCCCATAGACCTCTGTGTGTAATGCAGCCTCATAGACTGCTGGCTACCGTGTACTCACTGATTAAAAAAAACAAAAAAACCCAATAAGCCCTCACCTCTCCTCGTTCCTACGCTGCTCCGTCCTCACCTCTCTCCTCGTTCCCCTGCAGCTCCGGTCACTGTCCTTCCGCCCTGCGCTCTGCGGTCTGCAGTCTGAGCCCGGGCTGGAGTCGCACAGTGTTGACGTCACCGCCCTCGGCTGCATTGTGACAGGGGCAAGCACAGGGGGAGAATGGTGGAGCATGGAGCAGACTGCTCCACTCCATGCTTTACCATTGGTGTGTGCAATGACGGGTGAGGGGGGGCCCGTTGCCGCCGCCGCTGACACCAGGCCCACCTGACTCATATAGTGGCCGCGTGGTCTGCCACATAACAGCGCAGTTGCTCTCTCATAGAGAGTAGCTGGCTACTGATCTTCAGGCCGGCCCCTAAGCCTGCGGGCCAGGTCGCGATGGCGACCTCTGCGACCGCGGTAGTTACACCCCTGGTCCTATGTCAGTAAGCACCTTTGATCTAGGACATATAAGTACGTACAAGGAAGGGAACTCAATGCTGGATTACCAAATTAGGCTCTGTGCACACGTTGAGTATTTGGTTGCAGACATTTCTGCAACAAATCTGCATCTCTGGGCAGAAAAATGCAATCAAAATTTGTCTAAAATGCATTGCATTTTTGGTGATTTTTTTCTGTCAGAAGATTCAAATTTGGTGCAGAAATACTCAACATGTGCACATAGCGTAATCCGTTATCCAGCATTGAGTTTAGTGAGTTCACCTGAGTTCAAAGCTAGGGTTCCCATGGGTAAACTCATTGAACTCATTCCCGTATTATGCACATTCCAGTAATTTGGTTTGAGTTCAATGCCGCCTGATTATTGACTTCTCTGGTGCCAGTTAATCAGCTACTCCGCCACCATTGAAGTAAATAATCCGGTAATCCAGGACCATTAAACTCAGTACCAGATTACCGGATTTCAGTTCAAGTGAGTTTAGCTGAGTTGAGTTCACCTGATCTCACAGCTGGGGTACCGTGGGAACCAACAATTGTGACCTCAGGTGAACTCACTGACATCATTGCTCTCACAGCTGTGGCTCATCAATGTTTCCCTGATGCCACAGTGATCGGTCACATTTCCTACTGTGACCGTGCACTGCGACCACAAGATGTAGAAGAGACTGGATCATCATGGGATGTTGTGGTGTGGATTACGTGGGACCTGCAGGGGTGTTTTGGGGGTTAATAAATTGGAGAAAAATCGGTTGTTTTTTTGTGTTTATTTCTTTTTACTTACACGATTAATAATGGGGGAGTCTCATAGACCCCTAGCCTCTACTATTCCAATACTTGATGACAGCTGTGATTTTTTGACAATTCACAGCTGTCATGAACCCCTTTTATTATCCTGATTGCCACCGTACAATGGCAAACCAGATAGGTCGGGTAAGCACCAGGATTGGCACATGTAATAGACACGTCAATTCTGGGGCAGCCACGGGCTGCTATTTTGAGGCTGGGGAGGGCCCAATAATCGTGGGCCTCCCTAACCTGAGAATACCAGCCCCCAGCTGTCTACTTTGTCTTGGCTAAGTATCAAAATTGGAAGGGACTGCGCTCCGTTTTTTAAATTATTTATTTAAATTATTTAAAATAAAGCCTCATGAGATCCCTGGTATTTTGATACACAGCCAAAATAATGCACACAGCTGGATATCAAAATACGGGGGACCCTATGTCATTTTTTCTAATTATTTATTTATTTTTCCACTCCACGTCCGGTACCCACACAGCTACTGTGAGGGCAATCAATCTTGAATGCTGGCAGTCTGACTGCAACCAACCACAGACGCTGTCACAGAGGGCGGTTGGGGGAAGCAGTGAATATTCATAAGACTTAGAGTGGACTTGAAAGCAGTGTGACAGCTGTACGGAAATTCGGTAAGTATAATTGTCCTGGTTTAATGCCCATTTTTCTTCCTTTTTCCTTTTTTTATTGTTATCTGGGGGGCCAAGCCCAAAGACTAAGGTGTCGCACTTCCACTGTAAATTAATGTAACTGTACTGTATGCGTGCCAGATCTGGCATCCGGTGAAATGCCGGATGTCTGAAACCGGCCTAACCCAGACTTCACTGAGGGAGCCGGGTTCGGGTCTGTGCCTGGACTCCGGACTTTGCAGTTCGGATTTGTCCATCACTAGTTGGGACCACTGTTCCAACAGAATTGGTATCTGTAAGTAAGATTATTTATTTACTTTATAATATTTTGTACTTTTGACTAGAGTTGAGCGCGGTTCGCGGTTCTCCAGTTCGCGGTTCGAGTGATTTTGGGGCTGTTCTAGATCGAACTAGAGCTTTTTTGCTAAAATTCAATAGTTCTAGGTATGTTCGAGAACGGTTCTAGCAGCAAAAAGCAGGGCTTTTTACAGCTATAGTGTGCAGGAGCCATCGCTGGCAGCCTGCCACAAGCTGGTAATCAAGATAAACATCGGGTATCCAACCAAAGCGCTTTGGTTAGTAACCCGATGTTTATCCTAGTTACGTGCAGGAAGCCCACACTTCCCTGCTCAGCTCGCTCCGCCCCCTCCTGCCCGCGGCATGTACACACGTACACACACACACACACACTCTGCACACACACTCTGCACACATGGTCCCGCTCGGCTTACCTGCGGTGATGAAGTCCCGCCATCCCGACCTCAGCGCTGTCACTGTCCTCCATGGCCGCCGCTTGTCACATCACCTTCTCTCGCTTCCGACCCGAGACTGACTAGCGGTGACGTCACGGGCCTCTCGCGATACTTGGCTGTGAAGGCGGCGGTCATTGAACTCAGTGACAGGTGCTGTCAGTGTGCTGGAGATCAGCGCAGGTAATGTACCTCGCTGACAGCAGCACTTGTCATGCTCTGCAGTGACCTGGGCTGACCCATTGATGTTAGCTCAGGTCACTGCATTGCTCTCCCAGCCAATGGGGAACATTCTGCTCTTCATTGACTGGGACAGTGTGGATCGTCATGGCAACCCCTTGGATTACACCAGACCTGGATTTGTTTTTCTTTCTAATAAATTGGTTAAAGAGGGAATGTTTTGGGGAGTGTTTTTTCAAATAAAAATGTGTTTGTCATCTATTTTTTTTTATTACTGACTGGGTTGGTGATGTCGGGTATCTGATAGACGCCTGACCTCACCAACCCCAGGGCTTGATGCCAGGTGACATTACATATTAACCCCATATATTACTCCGTTTGCCACCGCACCAGGGCACGGGATGAGCTGGGGCGAAGCACCAGGATTGGCGCATCTAATGGATGCGCCACTTCTGGGGCGGCTGCGGCCTGCTATTTTTAGGCTGGGGAGAGTCCAATAACCATGGACCTCCCTAGTCTGAGAATATCAGACCCCAGCTGTCTGCTTTACCTTGGCTGGTGATCCAATTTTGGGGGGACCCCTACGTGTTTTTTTTTCTTAATTATTTATTTAATTTAAAATAACAGGGTGGGGTGCCCTCAGTTTTGGATTACCAGCCAAGGTGAGGTTGCCAGCTGTGGTCTGCAGGCTGCAGCCGTCTGCTTTACCCTAGCTGGCTACAAAACTAGGGGGAACCCTACGTCATTTGTTTTTTTCATTATTTTGGCTAAATACAAAGCTAAGCACCCCTTAGTGCCACATGAAAGGCACCAAAGGGTGCAAAATTACAAAATGCAGGAGAGTGAGACATTATGTGTAGAGTTGAGCACGGTTCGTGGTTCGTGGTTCTCCAGTTCGCGGCTCGAGTGATTTTGGGGCATGTTCTAGATCGAACTAGAACTCGAGCTTTTTGCAAAAGCTCGATAGTTCTAGAAACGTTCGAGAACGGTTCTAGCAGCCAAAAAACAGCTAAATCCTAGCTTGGTTTCTGCTGTAATAGTGTAAGTCACTCTGTGAATCAAACTATTATCACATTTCAGTGTATAGTGTGCGTGAACAGCGCCTTCAGATCACTGCTGTTTCTATAATGGCCATTTTTTTTTTTTTTTTTCTTGTCTTCCTTCCCTAAGCGCGCGCGTCTTGTGGGGCGGGCCAGCATGTCAGCCAATCACAGACACACACACACCTAAGTGGACTTTGAGCCAGAGAAGCAACGGCATGTGTGATAGGATCTGCATGTCACATGTCCCTGCATTATAAAACCGGACATTTTCTTCACGAACGCCATTATCTGCCTTCTGCGTCTTTGGTGTCAGACATCAGTGTCGCAGCTCCGTCCTCCTGAGTCCTATAGCCGATACAGCTGTATGCGCTGCATACACAGCGTTAGACAGCTTAGGGAGAGCACATTCTAGCAGTCCTTTTAAGGGCTCAAAGCGGCAGGGTCAGAGAGCCATAAGTGACAGGTCCTGCAAACAGCAACAGCGTCTGTGTAGCCCAGGTCAGGGATTTCCTCCCTGCATTTCACCATTAGGAGGGAATAGAAAGGCAGGCTTCCATTCCTCTACCCAGAGCACCACAATCCTGCCACTGTACCCTCTTGTCCTCTGCACACTCCAACTCATTCTAAGTAAGCCATTATACTAGCAAACACTCAGTGTACCTAGTGGCATCCTAAACGTGGCTATTGGACTTTGCTATAGTCCCACTAGTGCAAAGACATTTGCAGAGCACGTCTGCCTGCATTGCACACTCCAAGTTTTTTAAACTAAGCAATTTTACTAGCAAACACTCAGTGTACCTAGTGGCATCCTATACGTGGCTATTGGACTTTGCTATAGTCCCACTAGTGCCAAGACATTTGCAGAGCGCATCTGCCTGCGTTGCACACTCCAACTAATTATAACGAAGCCATTATACTAGCAAACACTCAGTGTACCTAGTGGCATCCTATACGTGGCTATTGGACTTTGCTATAGTCCCACTAGTGCAAAGACATTAGCAGAGCACATCTGCCTGCATTGCACACTCCAAGTTTTTTAAACTAAGCAATTTTACTAGCAAACACTCAGTGTACCTAGTGGCATCCTATACGTGGCTATTGGACTTTGCTATAGTCCCACTAGTGCAAAGACATTTGCAGAGCACGTCTGCCTGCATTGCACACTACAACTTTTTTAAACTAAGCAATTTTACTAGCAAACACTCAGTGTACCTAGTGGCATCCTATACGTGGCTATTGGACTTTGCTATAGTCCCACTAGTGCAAAGACATTTGCAGAGCACGTCTGCCTGCATTGCACACTACAACTTTTTTAAACTAATCAATTTTACTAGCAAACACTCAGTGTACCTAGTGGCATCCTAAACGTGGCTATTGGACTTTGCTATAGTCCCACTAGTGCAAAGACATTAGCAGAGCACATCTGCCTGCATTGCACACTCCAAGTTTTTTAAACTAAGCAATTTTACTAGCAAACACTCAGTGTACCTAGTGGCATCCTATACGTGGCTATTGGACTTTGCTATAGTCCCACTAGTGCAAAGACATTTGCAGAGCACATCTGCCTGCATTGCACACTCCAAGTTTTTTAAACTAAGCAATTTTACTAGCAAACACTCAGTGTACCTAGTGGCATCCTATACGTGGCTATTGGACTTTGCTATAGTCCCACTAGTGCAAAGACATTTGCAGAGCACGTCTGCCTGCATTGCACACTACAACTTTTTTAAACTAAGCAATTTTACTAGCAAACACTCAGTGTACCTAGTGGCATCCTATACGTGGCTATTGGACTTTGCTATAGTCCCACTAGTGCAAAGACATTTGCAGAGCACGTCTGCCTGCATTGAACACTACAACTTTTTTAAACTAAGCAATTTTACTAGCAAACACTCAGTGTACCTAGTGGCATCCTAAACGTGGCTATTGGACTTTGCTATAGTCCCACTAGTGCAAAGACATTAGCAGAGCACATCTGCCTGCATTGCACACTCCAAGTTTTTTAAACTAAGCAATTTTACTAGCAAACACTCAGTGTACCTAGTGGCATCCTATACGTGGCTATTGGACTTTGCTATAGTCCCACTAGTGCAAAGACATTTGCAGAGCACGTCTGCCTGCATTGCACACTACAACTTTTTTAAACTAAGCAATTTTACTAGCAAACACTCAGTGTACCTAGTGGCATCCTATACGTGGCTATTGGACTTTGCTATAGTCCCACTAGTGCAAAGACATTTGCAGAGCACGTCTGCCTGCATTGCACACTCCAAGTTTTTTAAACTAAGCAATTTTACTAGCAAACACTCAGTGTACCTAGTGGCATCCTATACGTGGCTATTGGACTTTGCTATAGTCCCACTAGTGCAAAGACATTTGCAGTGCACGTCTGCCTGCATTGCACACTACAACTTTTTTAAACTAAGCAATTTTACTAGCAAACACTCAGTGTACCTAGTGGCATCCTATACGTGGCTATTGGACTTTGCTATAGTCCCACTAGTGCAAAGACATTTGCAGAGCACGTCTGCCTGCATTGCACACTACAACTTTTTTAAACTAAGCAATTTTACTAGCAAACACTCAGTGTACCTAGTGGCATCCTAAACGTGGCTATTGGACTTTGCTATAGTCCCACTAGTGCAAAGACATTAGCAGAGCACATCTGCCTGCATTGCACACTCCAAGTTTTTTAAACTAAGCAATTTTACTAGCAAACACTCAGTGTACCTAGTGGCATCCTATACGTGGCTATTGGACTTTGCTATAGTCCCACTAGTGCAAAGACATTTGCAGTGCACGTCTGCCTGCATTGCACACTACAACTTTTTTAAACTAAGCAATTTTACTAGCAAACACTCAGTGTACCTAGTGGCATCCTAAACGTGGCTATTGGACTTTGCTATAGTCCCACTAGTGCAAAGACATTAGCAGAGCACATCTGCCTGCATTGCACACTCCAAGTTTTTTAAACTAAGCAATTTTACTAGCAAACACTCAGTGTACCTAGTGGCATCCTATACGTGGCTAATGGACTTTGCTATAGTCCCACTAGTGCAAAGACATTTGCAGTGCACGTCTGCCTGCATTGCACACTACAACTTTTTTAAACTAAGCAATTTTACTAGCAAACACTCAGTGTACCTAGTGGCATCCTATACGTGGCTATTGGACTTTGCTATAGTCCCACTAGTGCCAAGACATTTGCAGAGCGCATCTGCCTGCGTTGCACACTCCAACTAATTATAACGAAGCCATTATACTAGCAAACACTCAGTGTACCTAGTGGCATCCTATACGTGGCTATTGGACTTTTGTCAATTCACAGTATTGGAACGTTATTTGCATGACATCTGCCTGCATTGCACACTCTAACTTTTTTAAACTCAGCCATTATACTAGCAAACACTCACTGTACCTAGTTGTATCCTAAACGTGGCTATTGTACTTTTGTCAATTCACAGTATTGGAACGTTATTTGCAGGACGTCTGCCTGCATTGCACACTCAAACTTTTTTAAACTCAGCCATTATACTAGCAAACACTCACTGTACCTAGTTGTATCCTAAACGTGGCTATTGTACTTTTGTCAATTCACAGTATTGGAACGTTATTTGCAGCACGTCTGCCTGCATTGCACACTCAAACTTTTTTTAAACTCAGCCATTATACTAGCAAACACTCACTGTACCTAGTTGTATCCTAAACGTGGCTATTGTACTTTTGTCAATTCACAGTATTGGAACGTTATTTGCAGGACGTCTGCCTGCATTGCACACTCAAACTTTTTTAAACTCAGCCATTATACTAGCAAACACTCACTGTACCTAGTTGTATCCTAAACGTGGCTATTGTACTTTTGTCAATTCACAGTATTGGAACGTTATTTGCAGGACGTCTACCTGCATTGCACTCTCAAACTTTTTTAAACTCAGCCATTATACTAGCAAACACTCACTGTACCTAGTTGTATCCTAAACGTGGCTATTGTACTTTTGTCAATTCACAGTATTGGAACGTTATTAGCAGCACGTCTGCCTGCATTGCACACTCAAACTTTTTTAAACTCAGCCATTATACTAGCAAACACTCACTGTACCTAGTTGTATCCTAAACGTGGCTATTGTACTTTTGTCAATTCACAGTATTGGAACGTTATTTGCAGGACGTCTACCTGCATTGCACTCTCAAACTTTTTTAAACTCAGCCATTATACTAGCAAACACTCACTGTACCTAGTTGTATCCTAAACGTGGCTATTGTACTTTTGTCAATTCACAGTATTGGAACGTTATTTGCAGGACATCTGCCTGCCTTGCACACTCAAACTTTTTTAAACTCAGCCATTATACTAGCAAACACTCACTGTACCTAGTTGTATCCTAAACGTGGCTATTGTACTTTTGTCAATTCACAGTATTGGAACGTTATTTGCAGGACATCTGCCTGCATTGCACACTCAAACTTTTTAAAACTCAGCCATTATACTAGCAAACACTCACTGTACCTAGTTGTATCCTAAACGTGGCTATTGTACTTTTGTCAATTCACACTACTGCAAATCTATGTGCAGCACCTCTGCATGACAACCTCGTGCTCTGTTTTTAATAAGCTATAATGATAGCACAAAATACTGCCATTTTGTGGCATCATAGAACTGGCTGTTGTATTCCATTAGTGCACCACTGGTGACAAGCTATTTCTAGCACCTCTACATCACACCCTCATGCACATTTTGCTACGCTAATGTTATAGCAAACTCATGGAATTCATTGCTGCATTTCATAATTCGGAGGGATAGAAAGTCAGGCTTCCTTTAGCTTTTCCTTCTGTTCATAGACAGCATCTCCAAGACAAATTTCCCCTCCACGTCTAAGTGTGGAGAGGCAGCTAGTGCGCATGCGTGTGCCGATGTACCCCAGCTGCAGCATAATTACAGTGTTTCGCCTAGTGAGTATGCTCAGCCTGACTGTGCCATTCCTGACGCTAAGTTTTCATTTCGGGATACAGCGCATGCTCCCACACTAAGTGTGAAAAGCCTCTTTGCACAGGTGCTTGCATTCCGTGCCGGGTATAAGTCCTGTTTTGGGCATAGACACCATGCTAAAGCTGATAGTCTTTTTTCAGAGACTGTATTTCATGCTACTGAGCATGCTCAGGCACTTCCTGCATCAGAGACTAGGTCCGGTAATGAACTCTTTGGCCCTGGCCCTGATGTGGGGGTCCCATATAGACCACAGGGCATCAGGTGTCCTCCCAAATGGCTTGCAGAGGCCCACACCTATGACTTGTCACCGCATTATTGATGCTCAGACGATGACTGGTGAGGTGTTTGGGTCATGGCAGCCATGAGGTCATCATTGAAGTTGCGTTTCCAAATAGGACGCTAGTTATGCCACTCATGACGTGTCACTCTACTTTTGTCTCCAGGAGGTGCATTGTGGTTCACCCTGGTTTGGGGCGGACCCAGGTTATAAAAGGGGCTGGAGCCAACAAGGAGGTGCGCAGTCTTCTATTATGCTCCAAAAGAGCACACCTCCATGTGTTGAACCCATTGCGGCTTTAGGCCAGAGGTAGGCAGGGATCGGGTGGTGGATGCAGGCCACCACCACAGTTGGTAACGCAGAACGGTTAAGACCAGCTCCTGTCCTAACAGTCCTGCTTGTGCAGCCCAGTGGCATTAACAGGCCTGCTGCTGCTGATGCGCCTGCTGTCCACAGGTGTGGCCCCTACGCACACGGTCAGCGTACTCAATGGCCCCTGTGTTGTTAACAGGGAGTTCCTGGGCTGGGTGGGCATGTGGACCCTGTGACGCTAACAGGGCTCACAGTCTCCAGATCCGAATGGCGTCTAACTCGGTTCAGGCTACTATTAGTTTCATAGCCACACAGCTCTGTATCCTCCACCAAACCTTCAAGTTGCCAACCTCTCCTTTTCCAACTGGGAGCACGGTGGACACTGACTGCTGATGGGGATATATACCTTTCTCTTTCTTTTCTTATTAATTTTCGTTATATAGCGGTCACAGATTATATACCACTTTATCCAAATCTGCCAGTCCCACTGTAACAGATGTTGTTTCTTCAGCAAATGTTACAGTTGCTTAACCACCAAATCCACGGACCAAAACTTTTTTCCCCTTTCCAACACACCTGTTCCCCTTTCCAACAGCATCTGTCCTTTTTCAACTCATTTTGGGATATGACCAAAAGTGCAACTGTGCAGGGACACCGTACTCAACGCCATCTCAGCACAGCAGCCATCCCTCGGTCCCTCCGATGTGGACAAGTAAAAGACCATTTCCTCCTATCCATGACAAAGCGTTGAGATTCACTCTGTGCAGCACTGGTGTTTAGTGGACAAGTAGATCTAAGATTGCGTACCACATTCTGCAGATACTCCTGTATACGTGCGTCTATTTCTATGGCAGGAATTAGTTCGCCAAATTTTTTCTTGTACCGGGGAACTAACAGTGTGGCAACCCAGTATTCAGGATTAGTTCAAATTCATACAATCCGAGGGTCATGTAGGTAGTGCAGCAAGAAGGCGCTCATGTGTCTTGTGCATCCAGGAGGACCAAGTCCTTGGTGTGTTGGTGGCAGAGAGGTGAGAATCGTGCATCCTTCCTCTGCCCTCTCCCCCAACCTCGCACAACCGAAATGTGAGCAAGCTCTCACTCATCTGCTGAGTCTTCCATGCCCATCGCCAGTTCGTCCTCCATTTCTTCATGGGCTCCTGCACTTTCATCAACACTTTTTGCTGATACTATGCACCCTTGTTAATCCCTCTCCCTCACCATGACTGCCGCATAGGTGCCGCTGACCATCTGGACCTCGTAGATCTTGTTATCCCTTCCGCATATGACTCCTCCTGTACTTCCTCCCCTTCCTCTTGTCCCAACACCTGACTCCGAATAATAATTACAGTGTGCTCCATCATGTAGATGACCAGAATTGTCACGCTGAGAATGACATTGCCAGTGCTAAACATCTTCGTCGACATTTCAAAACTGTGTAGCAGGGTGCATAGGTCCTTGATCTGACACCACTCCAGCAGCGTGATCTGCACCACCTCTGGATCAAGTTATCCCAGGCTATATGTCTTACCGTATTTCAGCAGGGCTCTGCGGTGCTGCCACACACGCTGCAACATGTGCAGATTCCAATTCCTGCGTGTCGAAACATCGCATTTACGGCGTTTAACTGCCAGACCCTAAGACTTCCGGAGTGATGAAAGTTGTTGAGCTGCTGTGTGCGCACGATGGAAGTGAGCACATAGCGAGCGTGCCCACTGCACAAGGCCATGTAGGCCGTGATGGTGTTTTAAAAATTGCTGGCGAATTCGGTTCAACACGTGAGCCCTAAAAGGCACGTGTGTCACATTGCCCTGAGGATGGCCCGCAGCCAGGTTTGCATCATTGCCGCACACGGCTGTTAAGTCACCAACGGAGTCCGCTCCGTCAATTTGTACTCCGGTCGCCAGGTGACAACGTGTTCCTTTCATGAATAGTGCTGATGATGGGAGAGTAGTCGATGCCAGCGGCGCAGGTGGACGCAGGTTATGCTCACCCACTGGGCTGCATTACCTTGACAGATGCAGAATCTCTGGCTGAATGTAGCTGGTGGGTATCTCACAGATGAAATACCATCATTCAGCTACAACCAATGGGAAGACACCACACCCTTTTTTATGCCCATCCTGTCTGCAGACCACTGCCAGACATAGCTATGAACCTCTGGTTAATTTTACCCCCAGTTCAGTTTTATGATTTTGTGTGCTTGTTACCTGACTACTTTTCCTGCTTGCTGTTTATGTACCTTGTTGGCCGATACGCATTTCACCTCTGCTTGTTTTCTGATTCTTTCCTGGCCGTCCCATTCTGTTCCTGTTCCTCAATTAATGTTTTGACCCTGCCTGACTACTATTCTCTGTAATAGCGGTGTGACTCACATTTCCCATACATTTCAAAGTAAAACTTTGACCGCCTGATGGCATTGAGCTCTGCTGCCAGCATAGTAAGGAGGTGTGTGGTAGTCCTTGTGCGCAGTTGCAAGGAAGGGTGGCCTGACCACACAGGGTTTGCGCCAAGGTAGAGGACCCACACGAGGTTGAAGAGGCAGAAGCAGTGTATTAACTTCTACATACAGAACAAGGATTGAAACAACTCGTGGGGACGGCAAGACTTGTACAGCAGACCCTTCTCCATCTCTCACCATAGTTTGCCAGTGCCCAGTCAGTGACATGTAATGACCCTGTCTATGCTTACTGGTCCAAGTATCTGTGTTGAAATGCACCCTGTCGCACACAGATTTTCTCAAGGAAGTGGTGATGTTGTGTGCGACATGCTGGTGTAGCGCGGGCATGCTTTTCTTGGAGAAGCAGTGGTGATTGGGCATCTGGTACTGGGGCACAGCGACAGACATAAGGTCTGTAAAATCCTGTGTGTCCACTACGCGTAAAGGCAGCATTTCGGTAGCCAACAGCTTACAGAGGGATAGAGTCAACCACTTAGCTTTGTCATGGGTCGCAGTAAGTGGCCTTTTATTTGACCACATCTGAGGGACAGATATCTGGCTGCTGTCTGTAGACGGTGTTGAGTAGGGTGTCCCTGGAAAAATGCAGGTTTGTGAGAAAAGTGCAGGCGGAGACATGATGTTGCCTTCATCTTGCCTTCAGATCTGTTCATCTTGTATCATTTTTAAAAAACACAGCAAGCAAGGGTTACTCCAAGCGGAGTCTACCTTTTTTCCCCAAATTGGGCACACAGACACCCCATCAGTGGCAGGACTTGTGCCCTAGTTGCAAACAGGATGTTTTGATTTGCATCAAGCACATTCCAAATCCACAAGCATTTACTCTCCCCAGGATGACACAGGGGTAGTAAATTCCTTCTGGATCCATGACTTGTTCATTTTGATGAACGTCAGTCTGTCCACATTGTCACTGGACAGACGCGTGCGCTTATCTGTCAGCACACACCCAGCAGCACTGAAGACACGTTCAGAGACAACGCTGGCAGCTGGACACGACAAAATCTTCAAGGCGTAACTAGAGAGCTCTTGACATTTTTCTAGATTTGAAGCACAAAAGGAGCAAGGCTCCATTTGCAAAGTCATTGCATCGATGTTCATTTGGAGATACTCCTGTATCATCCTCTCCATCCGTTGACTATGTGACACACTTGATGTCTCTGGTGGCCTTGCAAAGGAGGGTCTAAAAAAATTATGAAAAGATTCCATAAAATTGCTGTTACCAGCACCAGATACGGTCCTACTGGTACGGGTAGACTGTTGAAGATGACGAGGCCGTCCCATGTTTGTCAAGTTACAACTGGGAGAATCACTCCCTTCACCTGCACGGTTGTTTGGTGGAAAAGCCGAGCTAAGATCGAGTAACAGCTTCTGCTGATACTCCTGCATACGTGCGTCCCTTTCTATGGGTGGAATTATGTCACAAAATTTGGACTTGTCCCGGGGATCTAATAGTGTGGCAAGCCAGTAGTCATCATCACTTCTAATTTTGACAATACGAGGGTCATGTTGGAGGTAGTGCAACAAGAAGGCACTCATGTGTCTTGCGCAGCCATGCGGACCAAGTCCACGCTGTGTTTGTGGCATAGAGGTGCTAACCGTTCTTTCTTCCTCTGTCATCTCCCCCCAACCTCTTTCAACTTAAATTTGACCAAGGTCCCCCTCATCAGCTGAGTCTTCCGTGTCCATGGACAGTTCGTCCTCCATATCTTCATGTCCTCCTGCACCTTCCTCAACATCTCGCCTGCTACCATGCGCCCTTGTTGATCCCTGTCCCCCATGGTCCCATGCCTGCCGCGTTGGTGATGATGAACGTCTGGACCTTGGTGATGTTGTTGTGTCTTGCGCATATGAATCCTCCTGTAGTTCCTCCCCTTCCTGTTGTCCCACCCCCTGACTCCGAATAGTGTTTAGCGTGTGCTCCAGCATGTAAATGACTGTAATCGTCATGCTGATAATGGCATTGTCAGCGCTAAACATATTCGTCGCCATGTCGAAACTGTGCAGAAGGGTGCATAGGTCCGTGATCTGAGATCACTCCATCAGGGTGATCTGCCCCACCTCTGCATCTCGTTGGCCCAGGCTATACGTCATGATGTATTGCACCAGGGCTCTGCGGTGCTGCCACAGTCGCTGTAACATGTGGAGAGTTGAATTCCAGCGTGTCGCCACATCGCATTTCAGGCGATGAACCGGCAGGCCGAAAGACTTCTGGAGCGATGCAAGTCGCTCAGCTGCGGCGCTTGAACGGCGGAAGTGAGCACTGCAGACAGTTTCCGTGCCCTGGTCAGAAGGCCATCTAGGCCGGGATAGTGTGTTAAAAATTGCTGGACAACAAGGTTCAACACGTGAGCCATACAAGGCACGTGTGTCACCTTGCCCAGGCGAAGGGCCGCACCCAGGTTTGCAGCATTGTCGCACACGGCCTTACCAGGCTGCAGGTTGAGTGGAGACAACCATTTATTAAACTCGGACCGCAGAGCTGACCACAACTCCTCAGCTGTGTGACTCTTATTCCCAAGACATGTCAAGCTAAAGACCGCCTGATGCCGTTGCGCTCTGCTGCCAGCATAGTAATGAGGGGTGCGTGATTCCTTCTGCGCAGTGAGAACGCTGGTGGCCTGACCAGGCAGGCTTGGGGCGGAGGTGGAGGACCCAGATGAGGTGGAGGATGCAGAAGCAGTGGCGGAACTTGGACAGACAGAGGATTGACACACAAGTCGTGGGGACGGCAAGACTTGTGCAGCAGACCCTTCACCATCTATCACCATAGTTACCCAGTGCCCAGTCAGCGACATGTAACGTCCCTGTCCATGCTTACTGGTCCAAGTATCGGTGCTGAAATTCACCCGTTCACACACAGAGTTTCTCAAGGAAGCGGTGATATTGTGTGCGACATGCTGGTGTAGCGCGGGCACACCTTTCTTAGAGAAGTAGTGGCGACTAGGCATCTGGTACTGGGGCACAGCGACAGATATAAGGTCTCTAAAATCCTGTGTGTCCACTAGGCGGAAAGGCAGCATTTCTGTAGCCAACAGCTTACAGAGGGATAGAGTCAACCTCTTCGCTTTGTCATGGGTCGAAGGAAGTGGCCTTTTATTTGACCACATCTGAGGGACAGAGATCTGGCTGCTGTGTGTAGACGGTGTTGAGTAGGGTGTCCCTGGAAAAATGCAGCTTTGGGAGGAAAGTGCAGGCGGAGACATGATGTTGCCTTCATCCAAAGTTGGTGCTATCGATGTCTGAGAGAGCTGTACACACTCACTTGTTTCCCCTTCCAAACCAACTGACGACCTACCAAGCAAACTGCCTGTTGCGGTTACAGTGGTGGAAGTTGTGGGTGGAAAAACAGGTGTGACAGCTGTCCCCACAGTCCTAGAAGATGACGAGCGCGCGGATGCCCTGGAAGGGGCAGGCGGTGGATGGTTGGCTCCACTAGGCCGCATTGCAGCACGGTGAGCTTCCCACCAGGCCATATGATATTTATTCATGTGACGATTCATGGAAGAAGTTGTCAAACTGCTGAGGTTTTGACCTCTAC
This sequence comes from Anomaloglossus baeobatrachus, assembly GCF_048569485.1. NCBI lineage: Eukaryota > Metazoa > Chordata > Amphibia > Anura > Aromobatidae > Anomaloglossus > Anomaloglossus baeobatrachus. The sequence continues at coordinate 329,583,122 of NC_134356.1, read as the reverse complement.
TAAGATAACCATGGCAAATGTTACAGATCACATAATTTGGCCGATCTTTTTTTATGTCAAAAAACGACCAGGCTAGGCAAGGCTTAGAGGCCATGCGACCTGTTGATCCACCCCGAATAATGCTCAGAGGCAGAGTGGTGGCTGAGGATGCAGTTGTAGACGTGCTACCAGTGCTCCGACTGTGTCCAGGAAGGCGCCAGGTTACTTCGACGTCGGTTGCATCCTCCTCCACCGCCTCTATTGACCTCCTCGAGTGTCTGACTGTGGGTTGACAGTAGGTGGGATCTAGAACTTCATCATCAATTGTTGTGTTTGCACTCCCCTCCCCCTCAGACCGAGTTTCTTCTTGCCCTGACCGAATATTTAAGTTGTCATCCCAATCGGGTATCTGCGTCTCATCTTCATCAGTATGTTCCTCATTGCCTATAACCACAGTTGTTGGAAAGGCAGCATTTTGGTAGCCAACAGTTTGCATTTTATGAAAGTCAACCTCCAAGCCATGTCATGCCCTTCTAAAAGCATGTATAACACAGCGAGGGGACTCCAACCACAGTCTCCCTCGTTGCCACTCACTGGGCCACACACACCCCACTTGACTGGCATCGGTTGAGCCCCCTTTTGAAAAAGAAAAAGATGCTTTGCATGAAGCACTCTCAAAAATACGCGTGCCTTTCCCGTCCCCTGGCTGACCCCGGGGAAGAAAAGTCCTCTGAGAGCCATGACTTGTTCATCTTGGTTCTTTTAGAAACACAGCGAGGGGACTCCAACCACAGTCTCCCTCGTTGCCACTCACTGGGCCACACACACCCCACTTGACTGGCATCGGTTGAGCCCCCTTTTGAAAAAGAAAAAGATGCTTTGCATGAAGCACTCTCAAAAATACGCGTGCCTTTCCCGTCCCCTGGCTGACCCCGGGGAAGAAAAGTCCTCTGAGAGCCATGACTTGTTCATCTTGGTTCTTTTAGAAACACAGCGAGGGGACTCCAACCACAGTCTCCCTCGTTGCCACTCACTGGGCCACACACACCCCACTTGACTGGCATCGGTTGAGCCCCCTTTTGAAAAAGAAAAAGATGCTTTGCATGAAGCACTCTCAAAAATACGCGTGCCTTTCCCGTCCCCTGGCTGACCCCGGGGAAGAAAAGTCCTCTGAGAGCCATGACTTGTTCATCTTGGTTCTTTTAGAAACACAGCGAGGGGACTCCAACCACAGTCTCCCTCGTTCCCACTCACTGGGCCACACACACCCCACTTGACTGGCATCGGTTGAGCCCCCTTTTGAAAAAGAAAAAGATGCTTTGCATGAAGCACTCTCAAAAATACGCGTGCCTTTCCCGTCCCCTGGCTGACCCCGGGGAAGAAAAGTCCTCTGAGAGCCATGACTTGTTCATCTTGGTTCTTTTAGAAACACAGCGAGGGGACTCCAACCACAGTCTCCCTCGTTGCCACTCACTGGGCCACACACACCCCACTTGACTGGCATCGGTTGAGCCCCCTTTTGAAAAAGAAAAAGATGCTTTGCATGAAGCACTCTCAAAAATACGCGTGCCTTTCCCGTCCCCTGGCTGACCCCGGGGAAGAAAAGTCCTCTGAGAGCCATGACTTGTTCATCTTGGTTCTTTTAGAAACACAGCGAGGGGACTCCAACCACAGTCTCCCTCGTTGCCACTCACTGGGCCACACACACCCCACTTGACTGGCATCGGTTGAGCCCCCTTTTGAAAAAGAAAAAGATGCTTTGCATGAAGCACTCTCAAAAATACGCGTGCCTTTCCTTTCCCCTGGCTGACCCCGGGGAAGAAAAGTCCTCTGAGAGGCATGACTTGTTCATCTTGGTTCTTTTAGAAACACAGCGAGGGGACTCCAACCACAGTCTCCCTCGTTGCCACTCACTGGGCCACACACACCCCACTTGACTGGCATCGGTTGAGCCCCCTTTTGAAAAAGAAAAAGATGCTTTGCATGAAGCACTCTCAAAAATACGCGTGCCTTTCCCGTCCCCTGGCTGACCCCGGGGAAGAAAAGTCCTCTGAGAGCCATGACTTGTTCATCTTGGTTCTTTTAGAAACACAGCGAGGGGACTCCAACCACAGTCTCCCTCGTTGCCACTCACTGGGCCACACACACCCCACTTGACTGGCATCGGTTGAGCCCCCTTTTGAAAAAGAAAAAGATGCTTTGCATGAAGCACTCTCAAAAATACGCGTGCCTTTCCCGTCCCCTGGCTGACCCCGGGGAAGAAAAGTCCTCTGAGAGCCATGACTTGTTCATCTTGGTTCTTTTAGAAACACAGCGAGGGGACTCCAACCACAGTCTCCCTCGTTGCCACTCACTGGGCCACACACACCCCACTTGACTGGCATCGGTTGAGCCCCCTTTTGAAAAAGAAAAAGATGCTTTGCATGAAGCACTCTCAAAAATACGCGTGCCTTTCCCGTCCCCTGGCTGACCCCGGGGAAGAAAAGTCCTCTGAGAGCCATGACTTGTTCATCTTGGTTCTTTTAGAAACACAGCGAGGGGACTCCAACCACAGTCTCCCTCGTTGCCACTCACTGGGCCACACACACCCCACTTGACTGGCATCGGTTGAGCCCCCTTTTGAAAAAGAAAAAGATGCTTTGCATGAAGCACTCTCAAAAATACGCGTGCCTTTCCCGTCCCCTGGCTGACCCCGGGGAAGAAAAGTCCTCTGAGAGCCATGACTTGTTCATCTTGGTTCTTTTAGAAACACAGCGAGGGGACTCCAACCACAGTCTCCCTCGTTGCCACTCACTGGGCCACACACACCCCACTTGACTGGCATCGGTTGAGCCCCCTTTTGAAAAAGAAAAAGATGCTTTGCATGAAGCACTCTCAAAAATACGCGTGCCTTTCCCGTCCCCTGGCTGACCCCGGGGAAGAAAAGTCCTCTGAGAGCCATGACTTGTTCATCTTGGTTCTTTTAGAAACACAGCGAGGGGACTCCAACCACAGTCTCCCTCGTTGCCACTCACTGGGCCACACACACCCCACTTGACTGGCATCGGTTGAGCCCCCTTTTGAAAAAGAAAAAGATGCTTTGCATGAAGCACTCTCAAAAATACGCGTGCCTTTCCCGTCCCCTGGCTGACCCCGGGGAAGAAAAGTCCTCTGAGAGCCATGACTTGTTCATCTTGGTTCTTTTAGAAACACAGCGAGGGGACTCCAACCACAGTCTCCCTCGTTGCCACTCACTGGGCCACACACACCCCACTTGACTGGCATCGGTTGAGCCCCCTTTTGAAAAAGAAAAAGATGCTTTGCATGAAGCACTCTCAAAAATACGCGTGCCTTTCCCGTCCCCTGGCTGACCCCGGGGAAGAAAAGTCCTCTGAGAGCCATGACTTGTTCATCTTGGTTCTTTTAGAAACACAGCGAGGGGACTCCAACCACAGTCTCCCTCGTTGCCACTCACTGGGCCACACACACATCACTTGACTGGCATCGGTTGAGCCCCCTTTTGAAAAAGAAAAAGATGCTTTGCATGAAGCACTCTCAAAAATACGCGTGCCTTTCCCGTCCCCTGGCTGACCCCGGGGAAGAAAAGTCCTCTGAGAGCCATGACTTGTTCATCTTGGTTCTTTTAGAAACACAGCGAGGGGACTCCAACCACAGTCTCCCTCGTTGCCACTCACTGGGCCACACACACCCCACTTGACTGGCATCGGTTGAGCCCCCTTTTGAAAAAGAAAAAGATGCTTTGCATGAAGCACTCTCAAAAATACGCGTGCCTTTCCCGTCCCCTGGCTGACCCCGGGGAAGAAAAGTCCTCTGAGAGCCATGACTTGTTCATCTTGGTTCTTTTAGAAACACAGCGAGGGGACTCCAACCACAGTCTCCCTCGTTGCCACTCACTGGGCCACACACACCCCACTTGACTGGCATCGGTTGAGCCCCCTTTTGAAAAAGAAAAAGATGCTTTGCATGAAGCACTCTCAAAAATACGCGTGCCTTTCCCGTCCCCTGGCTGACCCCGGGGAAGAAAAGTCCTCTGAGAGCCATGACTTGTTCATCTTGGTTCTTTTAGAAACACAGCGAGGGGACTCCAACCACAGTCTCCCTCGTTGCCACTCACTGGGCCACACACACCCCACTTGACTGGCATCGGTTGAGCCCCCTTTTGAAAAAGAAAAAGATGCTTTGCATGAAGCACTCTCAAAAATACGCGTGCCTTTCCCGTCCCCTGGCTGACCCCGGGGAAGAAAAGTCCTCTGAGAGCCATGACTTGTTCATCTTGGTTCTTTTAGAAACACAGCGAGGGGACTCCAACCACAGTCTCCCTCGTTGCCACTCACTGGGCCACACACACCCCACTTGACTGGCATCGGTTGAGCCCCCTTTTGAAAAAGAAAAAGATGCTTTGCATGAAGCGCTCTCAAAAATACGCGTGCCTTTCCCGTCCCCTGGCTGACCCCGGGGAAGAAAAGTCCTCTGAGAGCCATGACTTGTTCATCTTGGTTCTTTTAGAAACACAGCGAGGGGACTCCAACCACAGTCTCCCTCGTTGCCACTCACTGGGCCACACACACCCCACTTGACTGGCATCGGTTGAGCCCCCTTTTGAAAAAGAAAAAGATGCTTTGCATGAAGCACTCTCAAAAATACGCGTGCCTTTCCCGTCCCCTGGCTGACCCCGGGGAAGAAAAGTCCTCTGAGAGCCATGACTTGTTCATCTTGGTTCTTTTAGAAACACAGCGAGGGGACTCCAACCACAGTCTCCCTCGTTGCCACTCACTGGGCCACACACACCCCACTTGACTGGCATCGGTTGAGCCCCCTTTTGAAAAAGAAAAAGATGCTTTGCATGAAGCACTCTCAAAAATACGCGTGCCTTTCCCGTCCCCTGGCTGACCCCGGGGAAGAAAAGTCCTCTGAGAGCCATGACTTGTTCATCTTGGTTCTTTTAGAAACACAGCGAGGGGACTCCAACCACAGTCTCCCTCGTTGCCACTCACTGGGCCACACACACCCCACTTGACTGGCATCGGTTGAGCCCCCTTTTGAAAAAGAAAAAGATGCTTTGCATGAAGCACTCTCAAAAATACGCGTGCCTTTCCCGTCCCCTGGCTGACCCCGGGGAAGAAAAGTCCTCTGAGAGCCATGACTTGTTCATCTTGGTTCTTTTAGAAACACAGCGAGGGGACTCCAACCACAGTCTCCCTCGTTGCCACTCACTGGGCCACACACACCCCACTTGACTGGCATCGGTTGAGCCCCCTTTTGAAAAAGAAAAAGATGCTTTGCATGAAGCACTCTCAAAAATACGCGTGCCTTTCCCGTCCCCTGGCTGACCCCGGGGAAGAAAAGTCCTCTGAGAGCCATGACTTGTTCATCTTGGTTCTTTTAGAAACACAGCGAGGGGACTCCAACCACAGTCTCCCTCGTTGCCACTCACTGGGCCACACACACCCCACTTGACTGGCATCGGTTGAGCCCCCTTTTGAAAAAGAAAAAGATGCTTTGCATGAAGCACTCTCAAAAATACGCGTGCCTTTCCCGTCCCCTGGCTGACCCCGGGGAAGAAAAGTCCTCTGAGAGCCATGACTTGTTCATCTTGGTTCTTTTAGAAACACAGCGAGGGGACTCCAACCACAGTCTCCCTCGTTGCCACTCACTGGGCCACACACACCCCACTTGACTGGCATCGGTTGAGCCCCCTTTTGAAAAAGAAAAAGATGCTTTGCATGAAGCACTCTCAAAAATACGCGTGCCTTTCCCGTCCCCTGGCTGACCCCGGGGAAGAAAAGTCCTCTGAGAGCCATGACTTGTTCATCTTGGTTCTTTTAGAAACACAGCGAGGGGACTCCAACCACAGTCTCCCTCGTTGCCACTCACTGGGCCACACACACCCCACTTGACTGGCATCGGTTGAGCCCCCTTTTGAAAAAGAAAAAGATGCTTTGCATGAAGCACTCTCAAAAATACGCGTGCCTTTCCCGTCCCCTGGCTGACCCCGGGGAAGAAAAGTCCTCTGAGAGCCATGACTTGTTCATCTTGGTTCTTTTAGAAACACAGCGAGGGGACTCCAACCACAGTCTCCCTCGTTGCCACTCACTGGGCCACACACACCCCACTTGACTGGCATCGGTTGAGCCCCCTTTTGAAAAAGAAAAAGATGCTTTGCATGAAGCACTCTCAAAAATACGCGTGCCTTTCCCGTCCCCTGGCTGACCCCGGGGAAGAAAAGTCCTCTGAGAGCCATGTCCACATTGTCAGTGGACAGACACGTGTGCTTATCTGCCAGCAGACCCACAGCAGCACTGAAGACAGGTTCCGAGAGAACGCTGGCTGCAGGACACGACAAGATCCCCAAGACGTACGTGGCGAGCTCAGGCAATTTATCAAGATTGGAAGCCAAGAATGAGCAGGGCTCAAGTTGCACAATAATGGCATGTTTCCTTGCATATACTCATATATCTGTGTGTCCTCCTCTTTTTCCTTGTCCAGCTCTTTTGTTTTCGCATGAGTATATGTCCTTGTCACTTTCCCATGTGTTGTGAGTTGTTTGTGACCTTTTGGACACCTTTGAGGGTGTTTTCTAGGTGTTTTTCTGTGTTTGTGATTGCCTGCCATTGTTTCCTATGCAGTTCGAGTTCGGTTCGTCGAACGTTCGACGAACCGAACTCGAACGGGAGGTCCGTTCGGCGAACCAACCTCGAGCCGAACCGCGACCGGTTCGCTCATCTCTAATTATGTGTATTTCTGCCATTATAATGACAGAAAAGACTGATATGAAGTGCACAAGCACAAGAAAATCACCAGAGCGCTCTACGCTGTGAAAAGCAGTAGAAAATGGCACTGGAGTGAACATGTGACCGCCTCATGTAGGATAAAGCTATGGATCCTGGGTAAATTTATGCATTTACCCTCCTTCAGTTTTTTTGCAGTACACAAAAAAAAACGGAAGGCACATGGATGACAAACAGATGACATACGGACCGTCTACGGACCGGAAATGGATGCCACACGGATGCACCCGTGAAAAAAAACGGACTGTTTTGTACAGACAGCAAAAATGGATCAGTCGTGTTAATGTAGCCTTATTTTGATCTGCCGTTTATACACAGCAGGCAGAAATAAGTGAATAGCGCCCCCCAGCATCAGAAAATCTCCGGGGTTTCAGGGCTAGCTGAGACCCTGGAGATCATGATTCAGGACGGTTTTTCCGGTCCCCGCTCACGTGATCACAGGTATACACCGTACACCGATGATCACGTTACAGTAAATGACAGCGCCGGTAAAAAATTATTTATCTCCCATCTGGCATGAACAAACATGATAAATCTCCTCCCCGTACCCTCCGGTCCCCCGGTGTCGCCAAAGTGCCCCCCCTGATGCCCTCCCAGAAATCCAAGATGGCCGCGCGCACAGCAGCGCGCCGGCCGCATTCACCCTACTCCTCTAATTTCTGTCGCATGTGCCATGACACATGCGACAGAAAACTCCTCCCCAGGCCCTGCCAGGTCACCCCCTATAACCCCACCGGTGTTCCCCGGTGTCCCACGGTACCTGTGCAGCGTTGATCCCCCGCGGTCCTCTCCTTCACAATAGACGCTGCCGCATGCACAGAGCGGCTGTCAGCTCAGCTTCCTGTGTTCAGACACAGTGAGTGGTGGTTATGCATCTGTAAGCTAAATGGGCGGCACGGTGGCTCAGTGGTTAGCACTGCAGTCTTGCAGCGCTGAGGTCCTGGGTTCAATTCTCACCAAGGACACCATCTGCAAGGAGTTTGTATGTTCTCCCCGTGTTTGCGTGGGTTTCCTCCGGGTACTCCGGTTTCCTCCCACACTCCAAAGACATACAGCGCTATGGAATTAATAACGCTATATAAATGAATAAATTATTATTATTACTGCAATGCCCTGCTCATTAGGTAAGGAACATAATTGATCAGGAGAGCTATACTACATTTGCCAAATGGAGGGATTTGCTTTTATAGTTGCCCTGCTGAATGACTACCAAACATGAGAGTCCGTTATACGCCACAAGAAAACACATCTAAATAGCGAGCTTTGTTGTTAAGTATTCATTCAGCTGGATAACTGGACTTAAAGGGGTATTCTATCCCCAATATATAGTAGGTGGAATAGCAATAATATCAGCAAATACCAATATTTGAAAATGTAGAATAGTTCTCCTGATTAGGCATGCCCTTACCTCATGAGCAGGGCATTGCAGCTTTGGTAGCAACCATTACGACATGGACTCTGCTGCTGTGGACCCGGGGAGAGTGAGTGCAGATTCATTGCACCCACACTCCTCACATGAAGGGTCTGCACTTGTTAGGACCAGGATGACGGGTAGGCCCAGGAGGTGGATCCACTGGACTGAGCACCCCACCGAGGGCAAGGTGCCCGGTAGCTGAAGCACTACGGGTAGCAGGACAGTCCGTTCAGAGGAGTGGGTGTAGAAGTCCCTGGGACCACGGAGTCTCTGAAGGTAGTCCGGGTGACGGAGTGCAGGTTCGGAGGCCGAGATGATGTCAGGCAGGGTCCGAAACCAGCGAAACGGGGAGGTCGGTCACCACACGGATCCAGGGATCGGAGACGGTAGGAACTGAGAAGATGGCGGAAAAGTCCGTTCGGGGTTCTGGAACCGTCAGGACCGGTTGGCGAGACAGGAGCGGCTCTACAAGAGAGATAGGTAAGTACGAGATAATGGCACAGGGAGACCTGACTCCTAGCTTAGCAAACACGAAGAACAGGCCCCGCCCACTTGGAAAGGAACCCCCTATATACCCTGCACCTGAATCTTCAATATCCTGTTGGAGGACGCTGGCCCTTTAAGAGAGGGTCAATGACCGCGCGCGCGCCCTAATGCGCATGCACGAGGCCCGGGTGCCAGAAGCCAGAGCAGGGAGCGGTGCACAGGAGGCAGGAGCGCTCAGCATCAGGACCGGGTTGCCTGGAGGACGCAGGTGAGGGAGCATGGAGGCCGTGGAGCGGGGGACGCCTGGCAAAGGAGCTGGGGAGCGTGGCAGGGGAGCCGGGGAGCGAGACAGCACTCCTAGAAAATGGGGGATACGTTCCCTGAGTGTCTCCCCCCCTTATATTCTAGACGGTCCAGAGTCGTCGTGGGACCCCTTTATTTTTTTTCTTACAATAAATTGGTGAAAGAGGGAATGTTTTGGGGACTGTTTTTTCAAATAAATTTCTTTTGTCGATTTTTTCTTGTTAGTACTGACAGTTTATGATGTTGGGTATCTAATAGACGCCATGACATCACAAACTGCTGGGCTTAATGTCAGGTGACCTTACAGCTAGTATCAACCCGATTTATTACCCCGTTTGCCACTGCACCAGGGCACGGGATGAGCTGGGGTGAAGCGCCAGGATTGGCGCATCTAGTGGATGCGCCACGTCTGGGGTGCCTGCGGCCTGCTATTTTTAGGCTGTGAAGGCCCAATAACTAGGGACCTTCCCATCCTGAGAATACCAGACCACAGCTGTCCGCTTTACCTTGGCTGGTGATCCAATTTGGGGGGGAACCTACTTTTTTTGTGTAATTATTAATATTTATAAAATAATTATAAAAAAAAGAGCCTGGGGGGACCTCCACATTGGATCCCCAACCACGGTAAAGCTGCCAGCTGTGGTTTTCAGGCTACAGCCGTCTGCTTTACCCTAGCTGGCTATCAAAAATGGGGGGACCCAACGTCATTTTTTTTTTAACTATTTTTTAAATAGAAAAAATTAATGGGCTTCCCTGTATTTTGATTGCCAACCAAGGTAACGGCAGGCAGATGGAGGTGGCAACCCATAGCTGTCTGCTTTATCTGCGCTGAGAATCAAAAATACCGCGGAGCGTTACGTCATTTTTTTTAGCAGCTTTGTAGTTCTGCAGCTGCTGTCTGTCTGTATGGAGAAGAGCAGACAGCAGCTGCAGAACTACAAGGCTCAGCATACTCCATCCAGGACTGTATGCAGAAGTTTTTTGCCCACCAAAAAAATGACGTGGGCTTCGCCATATTTTTGTATGCTAGCCAGGTACAGCAGGCAGCCACGGGCTGCCTCCAACCCCCAGTTGCCTATTTGTACCCGGCTGGGAACCAAAAATATAGGGAAGCCCAATTTTTTTAATTATTTCACTTATTTCATGAAATAATTAAAAAAAAAACGACGTGAGCTTTGCTCCATTTTTGTGCCCAGCCGGGTACAACTAGGCAGCTGGGGATTGGAATCCGCAGCACAGGTTACCCCGAGGTTTCTGGGCGCCTCTGCTGCGAATTGCAGTCCGCAGCCGCCCCAGAAAATGGCGCTTTCATAGAAGCGCCATCATCTGGCGCTGTATCCAACTCTTCCAACAGCCCTGAAGCCGGGTGGCTTGTTGGGTAATCATGAGTTAATTCTAGCTTTGTTTTACTAGCTAGTATTAAGCCAGAGATTCTTAATGTCAGGCACGTTTGACCCAGCCATTAAGAATCTCCAATAAAGGGTTAAAAAAAAGACACCACACAGAGAAAAAATACTTTAATAGAAATAAATACACAGACACATTAGAGACTCCATCTTTATTACCCCCTGTCAGCCCTCCACGATCCATGGTCTTCTGTCTTTCTCGTTCAACAAATGCAGCTCTGCTCCATCACTGCTGAATGGGGGAAGACGCTGCTTCCCGTGCAGAAATCACTCCGTGATGGCTGCACGGAAAGCAGCTTGCAGCCTTCACGGAGTGAGAGATCAGTGCTGCTGGCTGCTGGCGGTGACACACGCGTTACCATAGCAGCAGGGTTCCGATCATGTGATTCCCGGAGCCGCGGTTAGCGGTGACGTCACCGCTAACTGCGTTGCTATGGCAACGGTGATCTCGTTAATGACCGGCTGTGTCAGCCGGTCCCTAACAGAACGGGGAGTCGACCATGTGCTACAGCATGTCGCCGGTACACGGCGATACACAAATGTGCACCGTGTACCGGAGAGATGCACTCGCAGGTCCTACATGACGCGTCATAGTCATGTGACCAGTCTGTAGCCAATGAGATAATAGCCACGTGACTGGTCACATGGCTATTTTGACGTCACGATAGGTCCTGCATCACTGCTGGCAGTGCTGGTTACCGGGAGGATTCAGCGATCATCGGATGGAATAGCGGCAGGAGACAGAGTGCAGGAGGGATCGCGGGGACCGGTAAGTGTTATGGCAATGTTTATTAACTGTATGTGTACATTTATAATGCATTTTTATGTGTTTGTGATTGCCTCCCATTATAGCCTATTGGTTCGAGTTCGGTTCGTCGAACGTTCGACGAACCGAACTCGAATGGGACCTCCGTTCGGCGAACCGACCTCGAGCCGAACCGCGACCGGTTCGCTCATCTCTACTTTTGACTCCTGGAA